>NW_007730388.1:36947-93083 GCF_000696425.1 Galeopterus variegatus
TAAATAAATAAATAAATAAATAAATAAAAAACATTTACTTAGCACTTCCCATGTAAAAATGATGAACTCTAGCCAAAAAAAAAAAAAAAAAAATCCATTGTCAGCATGTAAAACATGATCCCTTTGTTGAAGTATGTAGATATTTACCTGAGTAACTATAATACAATTAGAATTAAGTGCTTGCTATAGGAGGGCTAGAGCCAGGTACTCCCACACCACCCACAATGATGAAGGGATCAGGAAAGGTTTCAGGAAAGCTGTAGCATTTGAGTTGAGCCTTTCAGTCTGACAAGGATTGTAACAGATGGAGAGAACATGGGAGGGCACCCCAAGCTGAGCAAAGGCTCAGCAGCACAGATGAGCAAAGCACATCTGGGCAGCAGACAGTGTTCTCGGGGACTGGAAGCAAAAGTTGAAAAGGAAAATAATGTTCCTTGATGTATTTTTCAAGCAACTAACAAACTGTGCCAGCACATAGTGTGCACTCAATCAATAGTGGCCAACGCACCACAAGGTGACCAGCAATGAGTCACACCCTTGTATAAGCCTCTTTCCTTGAGTCTGGGTAGAACCTATGATTTGCTTTTAACCAATAGAATATGTCACAGGTGACAGGATGTCACTCCCTTGATTAGGTTATGTTGTAAGTCTCAGGCTGTCATATGATCACGTTATGTTATACTTATAAGAATTTATCTCAGACAGGAGAGAGAGGTAAGCTGGCATTGAAGAACTAAGCTGCCCTGTTATGAGTGGGCCATGTAGCAAGGAGCTATGGGCAGCCTCAAAGAGCTGACAGCAGCCTCCAGTCAACAGCCAGCAAGAAAGAAGGAAGATGAGCTCTGCCAATAATCAAAGGAAGAATGAAAGCAGATCTTTCCCCAGTCAAGCCTCACATGAGACCACAGCCCCAGACACCCCCTATATGCCAGCCTGGTAAACCCCTGACAGAGGACCTAGATAAACCTTGCCTAGGCTTCTGGCCCACAGAAAATGTAAAATCATAAATGGGCATTTTTTTTAAGCCACCAAGTTTGTGGTAATTTGTTACACTGCATAAAAAACTAATACATTGGGTAAATATATATTTAAAAGAATTGGCATTCAGACCAGAGCAAGGAGGGCCTTGAATACTATGCTAGAGAACTGAATCCCTTTTGGAAGAGTAATTCTTCATTATGGCGCAATACTCTGCTTTATTTTTAACAATTACAGGTACCTTGTTCCATGAGCTACCACGTGTGAAGTGCTCAGCACAGTGCCTAGAACATCATAAATGCCATAAGTATTAACTATTATTATTGCTGTTGTCATCACTATTATTTCTTGCCATGAAGACAAGACATTTCCTCAAGACAAATAAAGTGCTGTTCAGGACAAAAGTTCACCTAAGAAACAATGTTATCCATAGAACTTAAGATTTGGCGAGCTTTGAGAAGCTGAAGAAAACTGCACACTGACCAACACTGAGAAAAATGCACATATTCACATATACACAACATGTTGCTCACAGTTTCAAGGGGCTCTCGGATAAGAGCCAATGTCCTAAAAGAATATGGAGAATGTGGCACTTTAAGGCAGGTGGGAGGGTCTCCTAGAGAACCCCAAGAGATGGTATACTTCAGACCTCTAATTTTATCCTCAGCTATGATGCCAAAACTTTGTGACTTTATCTTCTTTGGCCAGTTCCAGTTTTAAGTGTAAGTATGACTGAACACTGCCCATTAGGGTATTGTTTCCAAGGTAGAGAGTATCCTTACCCCCAGCTCTTTTGAGTGATGGGCAATGCCCCTACCTCCAGACAGCTCAGTGATAAGACCTACACCGCACTTAGCATTCCAACGCCAACCACAACAGACTCTTGCTGGGCTTTCTACATATCCCATGGGCAATGTACAGAGTCCAGCAAAGCACTGTCATATCTCCCTGAGCTCCAGCCCTCTCAAGAGGCATTGCTGGGTCTCCACTTCAGCAAAAGTGGCACGTGAGAAACTAAGGGATTGGCCCAATCCTATGAGAGCCCACAGTCCACAGCACAAACTATTGTGGTCAAAGTCGCCCATCCTACACTGAATGCGTCCATATTATTAGTCCAGATGTAAATACAGGCTTCAGAAACTGCCTGATTCAGTTGATCTGTTTAAATCGACAACTGTGTTCTTGGGATTGTGAGGCATTCACAATCAAACTAGAATTTTAGCTTCCTGCCTGGGAACATTTTTTAAGTGGACATGGACATATAATGAACAATGTGTGGAGCAATGAACAAAGATAATATGCATGGAATTGGTGAAAAGTGAACCTCATGTTTTCATCAACACATTCCATTCAGTTGTTCTGAAATACGTATTTTATGTGCATATGTATATGTATATATATATGTATGTATGTATATTACATTCACACAGTGCCTTGAAATTAATAATCAAATTTGCACATCATTTTTAATTAAATCCACATCTTTCCTGTCTTCCCAGCTGCTGGCCCGGTGTTTATGTAGAATACATCTGGCAGTCCTCAGCATTCTCCACAGTCACCCGTCCCCTCAGTCCCTAGATACACCTGCTTTCTGCAGCTGGTCCCCGACAGATGCAACGGAAAGCCTGGTTGATGGGCATTATAAACACCCCTGCTGTTGAACATCTGTGAGGTAACAAAGGGCCCAATTCTAACTTCAATTTTCCTTTCTCCTGTAGAAGTGAGAACACTCAGTGTGACCTAAACATGCTGGAGTCCCCATCGCTCACTTTCTCACTCCAGGCAGTAATGCTACAGGTCAACCGGGCGTTAACAGCAGTGCCACCTTCTGGGTTATTAACAAAGGTCCCCACAGAGAGCTAGGCCTTGGTCATTCTTGGTTTGTCTGAGCTTCTACATCCTCAGCCAGTGGCCTGCACACTCCATCTCCGTTTTCTCTAATGAGTGAGGCACAGATCTTCTCATGGTCCCCAGTTTCTGACCATTAACTACCTGGTTTCGACTGGGAAGTCTGCAGACCAGTGCTTCCCACAGTACTTCCAAATGAAAAACATGTGGAAGCAACATATATTGTGAGAATCACTATTTTGCAATTCCTTGTTGATAGAAGATAGATATTTCAAAGCAAGAAAATTTCAGAATAATGTTTGGGTTTTTTGGGTTGTGCTGGGTTGGGTTATTATCCCAAACCCTGGAGTTTGGGACAGGGTTCAGATAATTTTTCCTGTGGTGGTCTGAAAAATATCTTATCCTATACTGAAAGCATCCATGCAATTTAGTTCAGATATAAATACAAACTCTAAAACTATGCTCTGTGGCACCCAGGTTAATGGACTAATGCAATAAAGCAATAGGTTACAATAAGGCATTTCAACACAATTAAAACCATAAAGCTAATGATGACCTGTTTCAAATGAAGCTGTAGATGAAAATAAAGCATTAAAAGTCGCTTATTCATTAAACAGTTTTTGTTCCACTTGTAGAAGTTCACAGAGGGCATTAGTCATCTGAAGTATAAGATGTACTGGAAGTAAAATACGTAAAAATCACCTCCATTCTGCTATTTATTTCTATACTCTTGTGTCCATGCCAGTGGACTACTCCCCACATGCCTGTGAGGCAGAGTTCAAGTGCCACTCCACTGGAATGCTCTTGTAAGTTTTTATCCAAATTTTAAGCTCCTACATACAGTCCAGGAATTTAGTTGGTCACCTGAGACACACAGAGGCTGGGTCATAATCTCAGACTAACATCTTGCTTGAAAAGTTATTGCTCAAACTGAGATCCTTAAAGGACCCTAGTTATCCCCAGGTAGTTCCTGCTGTCCTAAGTGAATCTAGTCCCTGCATGAAATGACTGTTCCATTTCAGCTTCTTTAACTTACGTAAGGAACCTCTGATGCTCTCCTGGCTTTCTCCCACTCAGAACTTTCTAATATTGCTGAAAGTAGAAGATAGACTCTGGGCTGAACATACGTACCCACAAACAAAACACTTGAGAATTATGTCCAAAGAGCAAGAGCTAGAAGTTCGAGAATCTGTGTCTTAAATTTCCAAAGGTACCACTGCCCAGGAAGGAGGAAAATGTTCTTCATTCTTAGTGCCTATTGCTTGTGTGAGCCCCGAGGATGTGTCTCTGGGCATAAAAGTCCAAAACAGATAACATGTCCAATTGGAGCTTTCAGCAGAGCACATCTATTGGCCAGTGAAAGCTACATATGTGGTTTTCCTGATTTAAAATAGTTTGTAACTCCTGTATTTTATAGATATTATCTACCTGGAACTTTAATGCTTTGACAAGAAGGTCATGAAAACAAACAAAAAAATCCTGCTTGCTCTTTTCTCCCTGGTCCGATTGTGATTCAAAGACAAAGACAAAGATACTACCAGAAACCCGATTCATACACTTAGCCAGTGGGGTTGAGGATAGGAGGACTAGAAAACAAAAACTGCTTTCGCATTATTCTTGTGACCATGGGTCTGTCACTGTGCCAGGTATCTTCCCTTGTGGCTTCAGATGCGCTCTGCACCCTACCCCTCCCTCCTCTAGGCGCCAACAGGCCAACGTTCACCTTCACCGGCAACACTAGGGTCTCCCCAGCCCTCTGGCTTCTGGTTGGTTTGGCCCATGGAAGACACAAGCAGGAGGTGGAGAGGGAAAGCAAAGTAGTCACTTCCTTCCACTTCTTCCTGCCGGTGCCTCTGGATGGACCATGTGCTCTCATCAGGCACCTGGGGTTTGATTTACTCAGATGTGGTGAGACACACAGACACGGAAATGACAGCCATAAAGGTGAAGTTTTTATACTCACAGATCCCTAGAAACAGCTGACATGGCAGGACACCAGGGGGGTGACATGGGGAAGCGCAGGGTTGGTCAGGAGGCAGCTGGGAGGACACATGGGCAAGCGCCTTGATTGTGGTTTGTGTTGGAAGGCACAGGACAGGCAGGGTAAGCAGGTTTAGGATTGACTAGTTTGAATATTTCAGCAGGCCCTGGAGCATAGAAGCTGTCCCCTAGTTGTCTTTACCTGGCCCTGGCTTGATTATGTCAGGTTGATAGTGCCAGAGGGTAAAAGCCCAAGAGAGGAGGTGGTTGGAGTGTGGGCTCTGGATTGGCTGGTTTGCATAGGAAAGGTGTGCTGCTAGTGCAGTTGTTTGCTGCCTCCAGGAATTAGCTGACCCTGGGAGGGGCAGTCTCTCCGGGGTCAACAAAGCCCAGGACATCTGTGCATCAGAATACAGAAAAGAAAGTCCTGGTTAGTACATCGTGTTCCTCTCCTGGGTTCTGCTCCGGCCAGGCAGCCCTGTCCAAGAGCGGCCGCCTGTCCTCCCACACTGCTCTTTCTTTGCCCCTCTGTAGACCTCAGGGTGGCAACCACTGCCATGGTTACTTCCCACTGTTACTGTTGGATTCCTTTAAGTCTGCCCGCACCTTTGTAAATAATCTCTTCACTAAACTTTCCTCAAATTTCTAGTTTAAGTGTGGCATTAAAAGGGGGAAGAGTGGAAGCAAGGACACCAGTAACTCAAGCAAGAGGTGACGGTGACCTGGATGACGATAGTGAAGCTGGAAAGAACCCAGGGACTCAGGAGCTCTGTGGGAGGTAGGACCAGTGAGCCTCACTGATGGACTGATGTGGGGTGTGGGGAATCAAGGAAGCAGGTGCAAACTTAGCATTCCTCAGAGTGTGGCGTCACTGCCACAAACAAAGAAAAGCCAGGACCCTCACTGATACAGTCAAAATCACACCTAGAAACAAATTACTAACCCAGTAAAAGCTGGATTGGGGGAACCTAAAAAAAATATTTCTTATCTAACAATGAGCAGTATAGAAACAGAATGTTGGAGTGCAGACTT
Source organism: Galeopterus variegatus (assembly GCF_000696425.1). Taxonomy (NCBI): domain Eukaryota; kingdom Metazoa; phylum Chordata; class Mammalia; order Dermoptera; family Cynocephalidae; genus Galeopterus; species Galeopterus variegatus. Next base: position 42,786 of record NW_007730388.1, read on the forward strand.
ACGAGCCATAGGAACTATCGCCCATTTTCTCATTCCTTCAACAATATCCACTGAGCTTTGCATGCCAGGCACTGTTCTCAGAGGAAGTAATGCTATCTTGGCTTTTAGGAATAATCTAGAAAGTCCCCTCAGTAATCTTCCTGTAGCAAACACCATGCGAAGGATTTCGGGTATGATTGTTCTATGGGAGGCAAAAGGTAATTCAGTAAACTAACTTGTGCTGCGGAAAGTGGTAAACAGAGAGGTTCGGCAGGTTTAATAACAGCATCACATTATATATCCATACATGACCCACCTCCATCTCAAGAGTCTATGTGCCCCAGGTGAGAATGTTTTCTGTTAATCAATCAGTCAGTCAATCAACAAATAACTTTGTAAGTCTCAAGTAGGGAGGGATTGCTCTCCCTATACCTATACCAGTCTTCTCAAACTTTAATGTGGATAGGTTATCACCTGGGAGTCTTGTTAAAATGTAGATTCTTATTTATTATGTCTGGGGCAATTTTACTGGCCTTTGAACCACACTCCAAATAGCAAGGTATCTACAATATAATGTACTCAACCAATTTTCTATTTTTGGATATTTAAGTTCTTTTAATAATCCTCTAAATAACAACGGAATGAACATCTTTGGTCATACATATTAGCACAAACTTCTGGATAATTTACTTTATAATAGACATAAAAAAGAAATCACTGGGGCTGGCCCTGTGGCTCACTCAGGAGAGTGCGGTGCTGGGAGTGCCAAGGCCACGGGTTCGGATCCTATATAGGGATGGCCGGTGCGCTCACTGGCTGAGCGTAGTGCAGACCACACTGTGCTGAGGGTTGTGATCCCCTTACCAGTCAAAAGAAAAAAGAAATCACTGATTCAAAAAGACATGAACTCTTTTTAAGTTCTAATACATATTGCTAAATTTATTTCTATAATGCTTATGCCAATTTACTTTCCAAACAGCAATGTCTGCAAACATATTTCACTGTATCTTTGTCAACACTGAAGGATATTTTTGCCAATTCGATAGGTGGAAATGGTATCTCCTTTTTATCTGCACTTCTTTATTGGTGAAGTAGAACTTTTTATATGTTATTAGTCATTTACATTTCTACTCCTGCAAATGTTCTATGGCCTTGTTGGACTAGTCTTAAATTATTTCCTTGTCAAATGTTTTCAACTCAGTCTATCATTGATTTTCCCCCTCTTTATGAGACTACATTTCCAATTTTATAATTGAAGTAGGAGGAAAAAATAAAAGCTCTTTTAAAGAAATTCAGTTTATTGCTAAGTTGTGAAAACATATTCCTGTACTGATTTCAAGGAAGAGCCTTCTCTGGTACAGCAGACAGAGATTCTACCATAAAATTGGAACTGTAAACTTTTCCTTTGCCATAACATTTGTATGTTTTAACTTATAGCAAAAACAAGTGAAATTCTGTATTTTGTTCCTTGAAGCATGGTTGTCTGTTTTACAGTTTTTTAATTAAAAAAAAAAAGAAAGAAGTGAAAGGAAAAGTAATAGAGATAAAATTCTCATTTTTTACCAGAGTAAAATAGCAACACAAAACCACAGAGATGTCTGGGGGCCGGCCCGGTGGTGCATTGGAAGCGCGGCAGTGCTCCCGCCCGAGGGTTCAGATCCCACGTACAGACCGGTTCCCGCTCACTGGCTGAGCGAGGTGCGGGGGCAACACTGAGGGTTGCGATCCTGTTGCCGGCCCCCGGTCCGGTACAGGGGCAACACTGAGGGTTGCGATCCGTTGCCGGACACGGAAAAAGACAAAAAGACAAAAAAAAAAAAAAACCACAGAGATGTCACAGTCAAACATTGATACCACTATATGTATTTATAAAATGCTGCAAATACAGTAATGATTTCATACCATGAATGCAGAAAAGTGTATTTTCAATGTCATAAAACTGAGATATTTACATCTTCTGTTACAAATGTGAACAGTGAACACTAAATTCAACACTGCTTAACATTGAAAGTTAAATATGCAAGACTATATTAAACACTTACTATGTTCTCTTTTTATATATAGTCCATATATTCCAAGAAATGTCTGAGCTGATCCCTGCCATTGGCTATCTTAAAATCACATTACCTAAACTCATGATCTTAAAGATTAATTTTTGAAGGCAATTTTATACCTTGTCAGTGAGAATGTAAATGAAATAATACCTTTGGAAAGCAATTTTCAGTATATATCAAAAGCCTTTAAATTGCTTATGCTTGTAAACTAGTCATTTCACTTCTGAGAATTTATCAAAAAAAAAAAAAGCCCTACTAAATATAGGAAGAGTTTTATGCACAAAGATGTCCATAGCAGTAATATATATATATGATGAAAAAATACAACTTAATAGCAGTCTACAAGTTTGTTCATTCAGTATTATCACAACTATGTAAAGTAAAAAGCCAAGCATAGAAAAAAAAGGCTGGAAGAAAATAAACCAAAACATTAACAAGGATTATTTACGCCTTTTACTTCTATATTCTTCCAAATTTCCTATATGAGCCTTAATCATTATAATAAAAATAACGGAGAGAAGGCTTTGTTTATAAAGGGAATAAATGCGTATATTGTCAGTATTATACCTGTTTGATTTGGTTTTGCTCACCTGGGGCATTTCCTGGAATGGAAAGAGCACACTTTCCTGGAGGAGCGTGTGCAGGCAGAAGTTTTCTTCCCAGTTTGATCCCCAAGGGAAAAGAAATGTAATACATACCTTCATTTGGCTCTGTGTCTCCCCGTTTTATTCAACAACTACTCTGCCCATGTGGATTCCCTGTGTAAGTGTTATCTGAAGGAAAGTAGTTAGGGTATGAAAATTCAGAAAGTGTTTATGGTAGACACTGCTGGTTGGGGGACTCTTATCACAGTTTATCAAGAGCAGTCACCACCACCACCTCACCTTGGAATAGGAACCCTCTGCAAGGAGAAAAAAAAGCCCAACATGCTTCATTTATCTCTGTATCCTCTCTACATCAGGTTTTCTCAACCTCAGCACTATTGACTCTTGTGGCCAGATAATTCTTTCTTGCTGGCAGTTGTGTTGTGCATTGTAGAATGTTTAACAGCATCCCTGGTCACTACCTACAAGATGCCACCCAGTTGTGGTGACCAAATATATCAGCAGACTTTGTCAAATGCCTCCTGAGGGACAAAACCACCCTCCAGTCGAGAACAACTGCTCTACATCTGGCTCCAGGAATATAGTAGATGCTCAATAAATACTTGTTGACTTGAAAAAGGAGAGAGCTTGGAGGAGAGGTTGGCTAGGAAATGAATGGGCAAACAATACATCGAATCCAACTGACTTTACCACAGAGGAGCCCTAAATCCAAGTTTCTGTCAATCAGATTCTGAGTAGCCTTGAGCAAAACATTATACCATTTGGGGCCTAAGTCTCCTAGTTGTTAAATGAAAGGGTTACACTAGAATCATAATAATCACTGATAGTTTAACAACTCTAAGAATTTTGCACAAAGCCTGAAGCAAAGAAGATGCTCAGTGAATACTTACTGACAAGATTTACTGGGCACCTATTGTGTGCCAGGCTTTGGGATAGCTCTTTTAAATGCATTAGTTTAGTAGTTACAGCAGCGTTCTGGGGTAAATACTAAAATGTTTAAGATGATTTTACAGATGACAATAACAAGGCCCAGGGAGGTTATATAGCAACTGTGTCTATGATGGAATTGAAACTGAGATACAGCTAACTTCAGAGCCTGTACTCAAAACCACCATACCTAGTACAGCATACATCACCCCAGAATAGGGGGGAAGACAGGGGGAAGATTCTAGAATAAATGGGAACTTAAGCCCTGGAAGTATTCATCAAGGAAATCAAGAATCTGTGTTAGCAATGAAAAACCTGAGAGACATTCTTGTCCAATCCCCAGGGAATACGGGAATATCATCTGTGACATTCCTGAGGAATCTAGGAGTCATAAACTCAATGCCTCCAAGGGCTAAAGGAGTGAATGGGACCAGGTGGGAACAGAAGGCTTTTCTTCCTGTGGGGCACAGACACTTCTCACACCCGGCCACCTGGTGCTGTGCAGGAAGACGGCCCCAATGCTGTTAGATCTTCCCTCCTACTCAAGAGAAACAAAAATCCTGGAATTCTTCAGCTAATTTTTTCAAATGCTGACAAATTGTTCAATATTTAAGGAGGAAAAAAAAGTGAAAGCCAAAGAAAACAATTGATGAGGCAGATGTAGCTCATGGACCTCCAGTTAGTGGCTTTGAATCTGGTTCTTATTTGAATACCACTGTGATGTGGAGATCACTCCAGGAGTCAGGCCGATCATTTTTGCACAAGGGAAAGACCAAATCTGCCTTGCTGTTCCTTCTACCTTTCAGTCCTCACCAAAGATGGGATGCAGAGCCCCACAGGCATCCTTCAGCGTGCACTCCCTTGGTTAACCCAGCTTTTCTTTAGCTATTGCGCATGTGCGTGATATAATTTCCAACGCTGGGAACTCCCACCGGTCAGCATGCCACCTTCATGAGCACAAGCCAATTCTTCACCCTCAGTTTGGCAGTCTCTGCAAATGCCAAATTGTACCAGGGCAGGCTCAGATCACATTGACCGTCAAGGTTGGGTGGCTTTTCTTTGTTTCTGGCAGTGACGCCACACTCTGAGGAATGCTAAGTTTGCACCTGCTTCCTTGATTCCCCACAGCCCACATCAGTCCATCAATGAGGCTCAGTGGTCCTACCTCCCACAGAGCTCCTGAGTCCCTGGGTTCTTTCCAGCTTCACTATCGTCATCCAGGTCACCGTCACCTCTTGCCTGAGTTACTGGCATCCCTGCTCCTGCTCTTCCCCTTTTAAACAGAATAATCCTGTAAAAACTTACATTTGACTGTATTACCCTGCTCCTACCACACTGGCCTTGTCACCACTGCCCAAATCTGTTGTGCTGTTCCCACCTTAGGGTTATTGTGCGTGCTGTTTCCTATGACTGTGAGGATCTGACCCCAGTTTTCTTATGTGTGGCTCCTCTTTGGCAACTCAGGTCTCAGCTCAAATGGCACCACCTCTACAGTGAGACCCTTCCCCAATCTCACGCTATAATTCACTGTTCCTCCCCTGCCACTCTGTTATATTTCGACATAGCAATTCATCCTAAGTGAAAAGATCTTATTTATTTAGTTACTTTTTATGTTCTGTCTTCCTCCTGAGGGAATATATCACCCTAAAAGAATGGTGACTGGCACATAATAAGTTCTCAATAAATATTTGTTGAATGAATGAAAGAAGCAGAGATCTCGTCTGTTTTATTCAATGATGCATGCCCAGTGTCTACAGGAGCGCTGCCTGATAGAGATATAATATATGCCAGATGTGCAATTTTAAATTGCCTAGTAGCCACATTAAAAAAAGTAAAGAGAAACAGGTTAAATTGGTTTTGATATTTATTTTATTTTACCCAATATATTTAAAATATTATCTTTCAACATATAATTATTATAAAAATAGTTAACGAGATATTCTACATTATTTTCTTCATATCAAGCCTTTGAAATATAATGTGTATTTTACACACGCAGCACGTATCTATCCAGACTAGCCACATTTCAAGTAGTCAATAGCCACATGTAGCCAGTGGCTGCCTTATTGGAGAGTGCACCTTTAGAATAGCACCGGGCACATAGAAAGTGATGAATAAGTATTAGCTGAAAGATTGAGTGAACTAAAACCTCTGAATCTTTCTCACAAGTAATTGTTAAGCCACTCCTCCACACTTCATGCTTCCGTCATTTGTAGATTAGTTGTTTGTTTTTTTGTTTGGTTGGTTGGTTGGTTGGTTTTGATAATCTAAATGTAGGGTTTTGCCTTTGCTGTTATCAAGGTGATTTCTTTAACATTCAATTCCTGGAACCAACCTGCCAAGACCATTTGTTCCAGATTCTTTCATTTTACATATTAGCTACTCCTCCCAATTTGGTGTCAGGTTCAAACATGGTATCTAAGCCATCTATATTGAAAAAAGCATGGGTAAACCTGGTCTAATTTCTGCAGCATGCCTCTAGAGCCCTCAAATATTATTGATCCATTAGCCATCTATCTTCCAGATTCTTCCACCTTCCCTACATCTATCTAACTGAAAAAACCCACCCCTCCAATTTCTCCAATTTTTTCACAAGAATATCACTTGCAGGTCAGGAATCAAGCAATACCTCAAGAAGTCCTGGGCTCAGTCTAATACTTAGCATTGTTCTCATTTACTTGTCTATTGTCATCTGTATGCAACTCAATAGATTTGTGGGAAAAAAAAGAAAAGAAAAAATGGCAGTTCAAATCTGTGGATTCAACAGTCATGATTTCAACTACTCTCTATCAGCCTATGTGGTAATTCTTAAGTATGCTGCTCCATGAATTTCAGTTGTGGATTCTAAAAGGCCAGTGGTGAAAGGGAATTATTTACCTAACAAGGAGACCTAGCTGATGCCCTAGCATTCCCATTTCAACTTCTTTTGTTCTCTAGTCTTCAACTGCATAGTAACTTTATAATTCTAAACAATAAATTCATGTATAGTGAGAAATGTTCTCAAAAGGAACCTAGAACATTGTTGGTAATGAAAGAAAGGTAAAAATGTATATGAATTGAATAATTTTCATCCAGAACAAAGAAGCAAGTATAGAACACTAATAAAAAGTGAAGGGTTGGACTTGGCAGTGGCCCAGGGTTATATCGTTTACTCTGTGCCAGGCCCGGCACTGTGCATTCCTTTATTTAATCTTCTCTAAAACCCTTTTGCTGTAAGTCTTAGTATTGCCAACCCTATTTTAATTCTAATTGAGTCATCCTAAACAAAATGTGAACCTCTATATCTCTCTGTCTCCTGAGAGTGGACAAATCTGGCTCCTGTTTTATCATCTTCTACCACCAATGTGTTCCTCCAACTGCGACCTGCAAACCACCTATATCAGGGCCACTGGGCTGTATCTTTAAAGTGCAGCTTCCAGGCCCTACAATATTCCTAGTGAATCAGATTCTTTGGGGATGGAGTCTGCAAATTTTCATTTTGATCAAGCTCCCTGAGTGATTCCGATGCACATTAAAGTCTGTAAACTATTGATCTAGGGTCTGCCTCACAAGATATTGTAAAAGAAAGAAGATCTACTGAAATATTGGATGTTCCTACTTAGCACACATCAAAATTAGAAGATGCAGAGCATCATCAAAATAAAAATTCCTAAGTCACATCCTGGATGGTACAAATTAGGATCTCTTGGGGTTACACCTGCAATCTGTATTTTCAACACAAAGTCTCTCAGCTCTTAAGAAGCAGCAGGCCAGCTCCTGATTAATGATGAGCATTTGGGAATTACTGGTGTAAGTCCCTGCCTAGCTCTTGTGGTCAAACTTCCACAAATTTTATTCTAATATCAGTAAGTCAGAATTCCTGATTGCATAATTTCACAGAAAAGACAAAAGGAAAATAAAAATGTGATAACTTACTCTTGAGATGCTTATTTATCTACATGAAAAAAAAAATATTTACCCAACTCAACAATTTGAATGACAAATAATAAGCAGTTCTAGTGAGATGAGTAGGTATAAATAATATAACTCCAAATAATCAGCAATTCTAAAGTTATTTGGTTGATTCCCTAAATTCTGATAGGAGACCAATAACCTTTTATAAGTCAACTCCTAAATATCATACAGGTCACAGAATTTTTGGAATTTTTATTCACGATTTCCACTGATCAACCCCAAGATATTTTCTCCCATGCAAGAGCCATTCCTCGAATTCCTAGTGAGATTCTACTTCTGAAGCCCATGTAATCCAACTCAATGGGACATCCAGGTGATAACGAAGAAAATGTGTGAATTTGGCACTGAGGAACCGATCAGCTGCCAATTGAATCATTGACTGGTGCACAAAATGTAAGCACAGGACTGTTTTTGAAGAGGTCAATAACCCAGCTGGCAGAAAGAAATGAAGTGCCAAGGAGTCTGGAATGATAAGAAAACAACGTCTAAACAACTGAAGTAAAACATTTAGAAAGGGATCCTGTTCCATGATCTATCAGTGGAGCCTCTGGAAATATCCCAGATATATCATATTCTAACAACATTTATTGAAGGCCTTTTATGTAGCATCCTGTGGAGAAAGCCGAGACCCAAAGGGATAACAGGCCAAACACGGCTGTGTGTGGCCATGAGATAGCAGCAGGGATGGGTAGGGAAGGCTGCATGCAGCCCCTCTATACAGGGTCCTTAACACTGGCTACTAGGAGAAGTCAGGAGGGTCAATTTTAGAGATAGACCCTAAAACCATAAGTCTGAGCCCATCACAGAGCAAGCCCATCCTTTGTTGTACTCTTGGTTCCATCTTTGGGTGGAAGGACAGAGTGTGGTTGGCAGGAAGTCCTCTACCTATTGGGAGAGGAGGCCCTTATGCATTAGAAATGAGCCTGAGGGTATCAGTTCCCCAAACCGCAGAGTCAGGCCAGATGAGGACAGTGGCAGATGTGAGCAGAGTGGAGGGTGTAATGAAGGCAAAAATACGTACATGGTAGAAGCCCGTTTCAACTGACCCTCACTTAACCAACTCATTAGATTAACAAAAATACTCCCCAGCCCCTCTCTAAATCCTATGGCAAACGCCAGGACATGCTGAAAGCCAACAGCTAGGAGGCTGTTCCCCGACACTCCTGGGGACCTCCACTTCCACCAGTGACACTCACCAGAAGCCCAAACTGTCTATGCCAGGTGTACCTGCTATATTAGAGGTATGCAATTTGTTTGAATGCACAAAGACGATGAAATAGTAGAACTAAAACAGAATTGTTTCTACAAAAAAATTGCATTGGGAGGACACAATCAAATGAGTTGTTTTTAAAAAAATTGCTATAGAATTAGGAGTAGATTAAATTACTGCTAAAAATTGAAAATGTTATAAAAATCAAGAAAAGGTCATTTACAACCTTGTTCTGTTTTAGAGGACCCAAAAAGGAAAAATAATGCTTTATAAGTTTGGTTTACACAAGAAAGGTGACTCAGAACTCTCAGAACTCTGATTAGCAGACCCATGCTCAAAGCAAGGGCCAAGGCCCACATGAGAAAGGAAAGAGCTCAGTAAGCAAGCAGAAAATGAAAATCAACCATGATCTCACCACCCAGAGTCAATCGCTGTTAACATTTTCCTGTATATTCTAAAAAATAGTAATTATATGTATATTAAATAAATGTTTATTTAAAATATATACAATTAAAAATCTACTGCAAATACTGTTGTGTAGCTTTCCTTTCTTTCTATAAACTGTATAAGATTTTTCTATGTTATTAAAAAATCTTTAGAAACATGATGTTAATGTTATGCATGACTTAGTCCTATGAGCGAAAGTGTCTTGTATTGTTTGTATAAATAATGTTCTGTTAAACACCTTGGACATGATTACACACGTTTATATATGTGTATATATACTCACACATGTATGTGTGTGTATATATATATATATATATATATACACACATATGCATATATGCATATAGGTGTGTTTGTATACTGGATTTTTTACTGTTAAAATTCTGCTTTACAATGTATTTTCCTTTCTTAATAAATCACGTCCATCTTCTGATGTCAATAAATGTTTATCTATGATGCCTTTTTAATAGCCTTGTACCATTCCGTTTTATGGACATACTATAATTGATTCAGTAAGTCGCCTTTTGTTGGACTTTTAAGTTGATTCCAACTTTTATCTGCTAAAAGCAATGCTGCCACCATGGTGCACAGTCTTCTCTATTTCCTTAGGACACAGCACAGTGGTTATAATTTGATACATCAGTTAGGAGCTCCCAGATCTGTTCTTTCTGGTTCTCAAAAGCACCATTGAGCCTGCAATATGCATAGTAGGGAGGAATATGGTGAACTCTGCGCCCAGCCCTGTGCCACAGGCAGAGGCAGATCCTTAACTTTGATTATCTACAAAATGGAATATGAGTCCCAACTACTCTGACATCTTCAAACAGAGATTTTTCTTAGCTATGTATCTATGAGGTTGATTTTTGGTTTTTGGTGTTTTTTAATGCAAACTCAGTACCTATATGAGGATACTTCAAAAAGTTTGCAGAAAAATTGCATTAAGAGACATTGATCAAGGAGCTGACCGGTTAGCTTAGTTGATAGAATGTTGTGCTGACGACACCAAAGTGAAGGTTCAGATCCCTGTACCAGCCAGCCACCAAAAAAAAGATAATACAAGTCCTTCCGTGAACTTGTAAAGGCCCCTCATGTACTATATACTATAGATACAGCATTGTAAACTGTTCTGATCACTTAACATTTCTTGAGTTGCCTTCCACATTTGCCTCACCATGTTTCCATCAAAAGAGTGTTGTTTTGTGGCTTTTGCCCTCAAGAAACTTACAATGGTCTTGCACGCGCATTTTTTAGGGGGATATTGTTACTTTCTCAGCTACAAAGCATCACAATCGTTTTCCTATGCCTCATGAATCCCTCACCTTACTCCCCCAGACACTCGCTCTTCCAGCTCTCCAGGCAACTGAGGTGTGGTAATGACCTGGGCATGGCCAAGAAAATGTACCAGCCTCACCCGCACCGGGTACCAGCACAGAATGATTTCTTCCTGGCAGCCAGCAGTGGCGCCAATGGTGTTCTCGACAAATGGGTCTGCAGCATGACTCACAGTGTGATACTGAACACAGAACCTCTCTGTTCTCTTCATTTCCTGAGCCTCATGGCAGCTCTGTTAGCTGCAAACATGCTTCCAATGAATTTGTCTTATGCTTAAATAAGCAAGGGTCCATTTTTTTTTTTTTTTTTTTTGAGGCCGGCTGCACCGTGCTCAGCCAGTGAGTGGTGACCGGCCATCCCCATATAGGATCCAACCCGCGGCAGGAGCACTGCTGCACTCCCAGCGTCGCACTCTCCCGAGTGAGCCACGGGCTTGGCCCACAAGGGTCCATCTTTGTTGCTTGCAACTTAGAAGCCTTACAAAGTAGAAGGGTGGTTTCCAGGGGCTGGGAGGAGGGCAAAATAGGGAATTATTGTTTAATGGGTACAGAGTTTCAGCTATGCAATATGAAAAGAGCTCTGGAGAGGGATGGTGGTGATGGATACACAACAATGTGAATGTACTTAATGCCACTGAACTGTACACTTAAAAATGGTTAAGATGGTAAATTTTACATTTCATGTATTTTACCATGATAAACTAATATAGATATAGACATAGATACCATTCTCAGTTCAGGGACCAAATAAGCACAGGCCTCAGACCCGATTTAACCCACAGGCTGCAATTAGCCAACCTCTGATCTATGCCAGTGATCTCCAAATAGTGTTCCAGGGAGGTCTGGAGCTTCCAGGCAGCTCTTGTGACAGGCCTGTGGGGAGGGCTGCAGGCCACGCTTGCTTCAAACACAGCAACTCCTCTCTTAGATGGTGTTCTATAGGCTTGACCTGAAGAAAGCCCTCTAATGTTTGAAAAGTTTGGAAAGGTTTGGGAACCCACTGCCTAACCCACCTTCCTCATGTTACAGAAGATAAGACAAAGGGCCAGGATATCGAGTGAGATGGACAGCAGACTTGGGATGAGAATCTAAATCCTCAGACTGTGAGCTCAGTGTTGGTTCATTCCACCACTCAGCCTCCCCCACCTCCAGAAAGCCCACTCCCCACTCACGTAGCAGACTCTGGCTTGCCGTCAGATCCCCTTAGACTAATGACTTTGATAACAATGCATGCAAGTGACTCATTCAGCACTGCTACATGTACAAAGTATCTATGAGAAAACTGCAAGGTAGGATCCTGCTCTGCATAAGCAGAACAATGATCCCCCAAAGGTCTCTTTGTCCTCATCCCTGGAACATGTGAATACGTCATGTTACATGACAAAAGAGACTTTGCAGATGTGTTTAAGGTTAAGGATGTGGAGATAGGGAGACTGCCCTGAATTATTCAGGTGGACCCAATATAATCACTTGAATTCTTGAACACTTTCCCATCTCTCATCAGTCAGAGGTAGATAGGACTACTGAAAGAATGGTCAGAGAGATGCAACGTTTCTGGCTCTGAAGACAGAGGTAGGGGCCATGAACCAAGGAATGAGGGCAGCGGCTCGAAGCCAGAAAAGGCAGGGAAATGGATTCTCCCCTGTAGCCTACAGAATCACAGCCTTACCAACACCTTGATTTTAGTGCAATGAAACCTCTGTCAGACTCTAGCTTACAGCAGAGCAAGATAAGAAATTTGTGTTGTTTTAAGCCACTAAGTGTGTGGTAATTTGTTAGGCAGCCATAGGAAATTACTGCATGCTCTGAAATAGAGGCAAAACAGCTTACTTATCCTGCAGCTTATGGTCAGTTAGGAGCATCTGCTCAACTGGCCCTTCTATCTTCTCCACTAATGAGCATACTTTTGAGCATCCAGGTCTGCCCAGAAGGCCTGGAAATCAAAATTTGAGCCCAGCTGGAGATTTCCTAGAGGCAAAAAATAATAACAATAAAACACAAATATTTGAACTACCTCTGTCAATAACAGTCATTGAGCTTGACAAGTATTTAAGAAGCTGAAAGAAAAAAATATCATCAATTCAGAACCTCTGTTCCTCCCTTCTGGAGACTTAATAGGTGAAGCCAAAGTCTGGACCATGATAATGTTAAAAACATGGTCTGGTCTGTGAATGCAGTTGGGAGAGGAAAATGCAGTGAGGTGAGAGGGGTGGAGTGGGGATCATGAGACAGACAGATACAGGGTAGAGGAGTCAGTTCAGACGATTCTTTCACAACATTGACCTGGTACTTTACCCTACATCAAGGGTCAGCAAACTACCACCCTCAGGCCAAAGCCAGCCCACTGCTTGGTTTTATAAATAAAGTTTTATTGGAACATGGGCCTACTTGTTTACTGCCTATGGCTGCTTTCCCACCACAATTGTAGAGTTGAGTCATTGTGACACACACCCATGGCACAAAAAGCCAAAAGTATATATCATCTGATATTTCACAGAAAAAGTTTGTTGATCCCTGCAGATTTACTGGGGTAGCTCCATATAAACCAGAGAAAAGGGGTCTCTGAATAAGAAGAGTTCACAGACTCACAGGAGCTGCCATTTCCCCTCTGTGCAGGCATGATAGAAGGGGCCACGTGTGCCTTTCCTCCAGCAGTTGGTTTTATGACGCACGTCTTCTGACCCCATTCAGAGAAACTGGAAAAGGCAACCACATAACCCAAGGAGATCCAGCTGTGGCAATCCAGCTACATTTTCCTTTGAGTCTGCCTACCCCCCCACTCCCAGCTTGTAAGCAGTCTCGTTTGATCCATTTCTTCAATCCATAAGTGCCCAACCCTTTCTACCATATTTTTGAAAATATTACACTAATGCATTTTTCATTACCCATAAATCATGTTACCCTGCAGCTCTCTCCACCCACAGAATCAATGGCCTTTGTTGTTTCGGGGAAGGAAGAGGCACAACCTTGAACAAGAAATCCTTTTGTTAGCTTGTGTTTTATATTAGATTTCTCAAGTCAGAGAGAAACTATTGTCATAGAAGTGAGTCTTGTTGAAAGAAGAAAATACATTATTTCTATTCAAAAATTATCCTTGCACATATTAAGAACAAAGCTCAGGGGACTAAGCATCGAATTTTACTATGAGCCACAGTGCAGAGGACAGAGGATGTGATGTACGGGCGATTCCTGTGGTACAGATGAAGGAGAAAGATGTTCCACATCTCCTCACCTACCAGGGGGCTGGCCCTGGAAGAAGCTGGAGAGTGAGATGACAAAAATTTCAGACGGGTTGAGGGAGAATCCAAAAATATTTAGGCTGGTGCTTTAACTTCTCCCCCCTTCCCCTGTTCCATGCACATGCGCACACACGCACGCGGTCCACAGCTCAGGGGCAGCAGAACATCACGTGCAGAGGGAAAGGCCTGAGTAAATGGGCTGGAGTTGACATTCTCTTATTTCTCCATAGGCTACATTTGTCATGGGTCCATCTAGAAGCTCCCTAACAGCCCTGTGGTGAACACGGGAGAAGGGAGCTGAGAATGAACAGTGTTTGCTAGGGGGTTGCCTGGCGTGTGGCAAGAAGATCCTTGCCACAGAGCAGAAGGTGGAATTAGGCCGCTTAAAGCCAGGTTCTGACAGGAGTTCCTAGCTAAGCCCCAGAGGGTCTACAGCAGTCAGGGACACCCTGGGGGATGCTAAACAGAGGGGCGGCCACGGTGCACCGCTCACACCAGCCGGACAATCATGAGACACACCAACCAACGACATCTTGGGAGCCGAAGCCAACTCCCAAAGAGGAGACAAGGTGAGCAGCGCAGCAAAGAGAGGCCAACAGAGAAGCCCGAAGAGAAGGACAACGTGAGCACAAAACGTCCTGCCCACACCATAACAATGCTACGTAGGCCTCTCCCTGTGCCCAGACATCACCCAGCAAGAAGGAAGAGGGGCTGAGAGAAGGAGAATTCTGAAGCCCACAGAATCTGAGCCTACCTGAAAAATATTGCTTCCAACCAGAACAGACAGTTTACTTAAGTGGGCAAGTTTAACTTTTGGAGGATTACTCTGTATAAATAGGGAGCCCAGAGCAAGATCATATCAATTACAAAAAATAAACTTTCCCGCTTTTGAGTACTATTTGAGGACAGTGGGTGTGTTTCCAGATGTCCCACTCTTACTGCTTACCCCACCCCTGCTACTTTTCAACACCCGGAGGGAAAGACCCTCCAGCCCGGCCTCCAGGCAGAGAGGAGAAAGGGAATGCTGATGAATTAAAGCAAAGGTGAAGAGCAGGCGGATCCCCCTGCTTGGATCTGGCTGTCCTGGAAACGGGAAGTGGGTCAAAGGCCCTGGCAACACTCCCGCCTGCACCAGCCAGCAGCAAAGCTGCGGGGGATGGGGACACAGTCCTATTTCCTCTCGCTGAGGCCCTCCACTACTGAGAGCTTTCCAAACCAAGTGGCCTGTTCTGTGGGTCCCGTGATTTCAGATTAAACCAGTGCTCCCCGTTTCCCCAAGGCCCGCATTCATGCTATATAACCATGGCATGTGCAGTGCCCACTCGAGGACCCCCCTCCCTGAGAGACAAGCAGAGCAGGGTGCAGGACAGAGGCGTGTGGCTGCATAGTTACAGCATTTCCTGAAACTGGAATTAATTATCGCTACTTACTTCTC
This sequence comes from Galeopterus variegatus, assembly GCF_000696425.1. Taxonomy (NCBI): domain Eukaryota; kingdom Metazoa; phylum Chordata; class Mammalia; order Dermoptera; family Cynocephalidae; genus Galeopterus; species Galeopterus variegatus. The sequence continues at coordinate 57,967 of NW_007730388.1, forward strand.
TCTCCCTCTTAGATCTGCAAAGTGTGGGTCACAGTGACTTTGTTTTTATTGGCCTACCACATATTGAAACCATTCCTGCATATCGATACTGAATATCTCAGCCAAACCCTCATGAAAATTACTTACTGTGCGGCACAACAGAGCGACTTGCTAAAGTTAAACGTCTTGGGATATTTTATCTTTTCAAGTACATACCAAAAGCAATTAAGTTCAAACCATGGAATACAGTCTTTGCCAGTTTCCATTCTTGACACATATGTGTCTGGGTTTATAAGTTCAAAGACCTCTTAAAGGATCAAATCTCTAGCTTTAATTTTCTCTTCGCAAGTGAAAAATGGTCCTGCGTCCTTCTCCGAATCATCTGCAAGGAAATCTGTGGTGTGAGGCCTCTCCCCGAGACATCTCTAATGTGGCCAGAAAAGGCGGAACAAGAGCCATGGCCGTCCTCCCTATTCTGCAGGCCACAGGGGGCACCGCGATTTGGCTGAGAAGTAAAAAATTCAGTCACAGAGCTCTGAGCAGGGGACAAGTAGAGCAGCCCTATGCCAAAGAACCAATCCTACTCACTGAGTGTGTGCTAAGCTGATGCACATCTCAGTCTGTTCTAGCACCCACAGCAGCCTCATCCTTCCTCTGCTCCCTTCCTCTTCCCTGTCCCAGCTCTTTATACTCAGTCACTACAGTTACAGAGACTCCTCCCACTACTCTTAGGCCCCCACCTCCCAGATTCTAGTGGCCCCCCACAACTCCTTTATTTTAGCCTTACTTCTCTGAGGGCCACACCTCTTTACATCCTCTCTCCCCTCTTAAACATAAAGGCCTTTATCAATGAGATTGGCACAGGTAGCTGAGTGATACACCCTGAATGTGCTAGAAAAGCCCAGAAAACCTGTTACAATACCTCAACCTGAGTTTTACCTTTCAATGATGGTTTTCAAATTACAGTTGCAGGTAGCTGAGTGATACACCCTGAATGTGCTAGAAAAGCCCAGAAAACCTGTTACAATACCCCAACCTGAGTTTTACCTTTCAATGATGGTTTTCAAATTACAGTTAAGTCTCATTCATGGATTCCATATGTTCAAATTTACCTGCTCATTAAAATGTATTCACAGCCCTAAATCCTGCCCACAGGTGCTCTCACCGTCACCGCGGACATGGGCAGAGCAGCAAAGATTTGACTTGTCTGAGACTGAGCAAGGCGACACTCTGCCTGCTTGTTTCAGCTCTCATACTGCAAAAGAGGGTCTTTTGCAGTCTATTTAGTTTATTTTGTGCTTTTTGTTAGTGCTTTTGCTGTTTAAAATGGACCCCAGGTGTAGGGGTGAAGTGCTGTCCAGTGTTCCTAAGCTCAAGGAGGCTGCAATGTGCCTTATGGAGAAAATAGGGGTGTCAGATAAGCTTCATTCAGGCCTGTTTCTGTTGACCATGTGTTCAATGTTAATGAAGCAACAATATAGGTTAAATAAGGTGTCTCTAAACAGAAGCACACATAAAACAAAGTTATGTGTTGATCAGTTGACAAAATCATGACCAGAGGTTCACAAGAGCCCAACCCTGTGTTTCCTCTAGGATTGTTCACTAAGTCAGTGTTCTCGGTGACTTTATAGGACGTGACTACCATGTATAGCAAGAACTGACATAAATATAATGGAGTCAAAAAGAGATTTTTCAAAATTATGCATTCTGTAAAAAACACCTGCTTTCTTCTTCCACAGAAGTATATTTTCAGGAATATAATTCAGAAGCGTGTTTTCATCTGTTAGTGGGGTGGGTACTTCTGACCTCTCTGACATTAGCTTAGTTAGCTTCTCATCCCCAAACTATCCCAGGTCTTCCCTCTCTTCCTCACACAGGCTCCTGGCTCTCCACTCTGGGGAGCTTCCCACATGCCTTAGTTTCTACAAGAATTCTGCCAAACTCCAGTCCCCTGGCTCTTACCCTTTTGACCGCCCCCCACCCCCCAGCCATGATGCCCGACAGAGGTGATTTTGTTTATACCCATTTACATTTCTCCCACTTTTGACATTTATTTCATTGGCCCCATCTCCTCCTTGGCTTGTGAGCTTCCTATTTCCTTCATAAAGCTCACTGTGCCTGCTAGAATACTTTGTATTTTTGTGACTGCTGAATGAATTGTGTTGATTACATGGAAATGCTCACTGGTTCCAAACTTTCCTGCTCCTTGCAGATGCCTTCTATGAAGGGTCTTCAAAAAGTTCTGTTTTTCCACAAACTTTTTGAAGTCCCCTTGTACTATTTCATCATACTCCATGCAGGCTAAAACATCATCATTTGCACTCTCTCTGCCCCTCAATCTGATCTGTAGATTTAAAGGGAAAGATGTTATTCAAGCACAACACATCACAATGTTAATAATCAGTATACGTTCCAGGGTCATGCCGTGATATGGTCGCTGTGATTGACGTAAGATATTTAACAATTTCTGACTGGGTCATGTGTATGCAACTAGCTGACTTGTGGATATAACCAATCTGGGCAACCTTCTTCTTCAGGGCTTATCTTTGTACTGTTTCGAATGCTTTGAATTTGTCCTCTCTTCTTCCCTTGTATTCCTCCCTGGCATGCCACTTCCTCTCCACTAGTAGTGGCATCTGCTGAGTCAGACAGGCTTGTAAATCTCAGCTCTTCCAGCAAACCTATGAAGAAGAAATGATTGTACTATAAAGTCTCCATTGTGTAACTCCTAGTGAGTTAAACGATCCAGGCATTGAGCATCAGCAACTGCTACATCACGAAGGGAGAGAGAACCCCATAATGAAAGAGCACAACACCACTGAAGAAGTATTCTTGCTAAACTATGCATCCGACAAGGGATTAATACCAGAATGTACAAGGAATTCAAACAATTTAGCAGTAGAAAAACAAATAATACAATTTAAAAATGGGCAAAGGAGCTGAATAGACATTTCTCAAAGGAAGACATACAAATGGCCAAGAAGTATATGAAAAAAATGCTTGACATCACTAATCATCAGGGAAATGCAAATCAAAACCACATTAGAATATCACCTTACCCCATAGACATACAAATGGCCAAGAAGTATATGAAAAAAATGCTTGACATCACTAATCATCAGGGAATGAAAATCAAAACCACATTAGAATATCACCTTACCCCATTTAGCCTGGCTATTATCAAAAAGACAGAGAATGACAAATGCTCGCAAGGATGAGGGGAAAGGGGAGCCCTGCTACACTGTTGGTGGGACTGTAAATTATGAACAGCCATTACGGAAAACAGTATGAAGATTCCTCAAGCTATAAATAAAACTACCACATGATCCAGCAATCTCACTGCTGAGTATGTACCCAAAAGAATGTAATCATGATGTTGAAGGAAAACCTGCATTTCCGTGTTTATTGAAGCTCTATTTACAATAGCCAAGATATGAATTAACCTAAACGTCCATCGACAGACAACTGAATGAAGAAAATGATGGCCAAGAAGTATATGAAAAAAATGCTTGACATCACTAATCATCAGGGAATGAAAATCAAAACCACATTAGAATATCACCTTACCCCAGTTAGCCTGGCTATTATCAAAAAGACAGAGAATGACAAATGCTCGCAAGGATGAGGGGAAAGGGGAGCCCTGCTACACTGTTGGTGGGACTGTAAATTATGAACAGCCATTATGGAAAACAGTATGAAGATTCCTCAAGCTATAAATAAAACTACCACATGATCCAGCAATCTCACTGCTGAGTATGTACCCAAAAGAATGTAATCATGATGTTGAAGGAAAACCTGCATTTCCATGTTTATTGAAGCTCTATTTACAATAGCCAAGATATGAATTAACCTAAACGTCCATCAACAGACAACTGAATGAAGAAAATATGGTATATATACACAGTGGAATACTACTCAGCCACTAAAAAAGCATGAAATTCTGCCACTCTCAACAACATGGATGAGTTTGGAGAAAATTATGTTAAGTGAAATAAGTCAGGCACAGAAAGAGAAATACCACGTGTCCTCACTTGTTAAGTGGGAGCTAAAAAATAAGCAGAGAAAGAAAAAAAGAAACAAACAAACAAACACAATAAGATGTTGAACTTTCAGAAGAAGGGAACAGAACTGTGGTTATTAGAGGGAGAAGGGGGAGAGGAGCAGAGTTAGGAAGAAACTGTTTAATGGACACAAAGAACGAGTACGTTTTGTAATGACAAATATGCCAATGATCCTGACTTGGTCGTCACATACTGTACGCAAATACTGATAGTCAACTCTGTGCCCTAAAAATATGTATAATCAATTATGTTTCAATTAAAAAGAGAAGTATTCTTGCCAAAAATAAATTCTCACCTGAATCTGGCCAAACCTGTAACTCCAACTGCAATTTACAGGAAATCCAAAGGACAGAGAAACTTGTCAAACTACACCATGGGGTTGCAACCAGCAACATCCAGACTATGAGAAACCCTGGAAGTCATATAACTTGATTTCTTCAAAAGATTAATTGTTTAAAAAAAGAAAGAAAGAAAGAAAGAGAGAGAGAGAGAGAGGGAGAGAGAACATATGATTAAACAAGAATTAAAACATTATCAACCATCCGCAACATGCAGACCTTATTTGGATATTAATTCAAATAAACTGTAAAAAAAAATATGATATTTTTGAGACAATTTGAAAATTAATCACTACCTGAATTTGTAATGGCATTAAAGAAGTATTGTTAAATATTTTAGGTCTAATGGCATTGTAGTTATCTTTAAAAGAAAACAGACCTTATCTTGTAGAGATTCATACTTAAATACCTATGGATGAAATGATACAATATTGGGGACTTTTCTCAAAATAATAATGGAGGCAGCAGGGAATGGGGGTGAGTGGAAGATTAGCAAGGGGTTGTGGTTGGTTGGAGTTAAGTGAAGGTACATGGGACATTTATTATGCCATTCTTTCTATTTTGGCATATGTTCAAAATTCTCCATAATGAAAAGATAAAAGTAAACATCTACATTGCCAGCTCTGCTACATACTAGCTCTGTGGCCTTGCCCAATTCCTCAGTCTCTCTGAGTTTCAGTTTCCTCCATGAAAATATCCTGCCTGTTAGGGACCTGGTGAAGGTTCCATGAATTAAAACACATGAAGCATAAAACATAGTGTCAAGTTAATTAAAAAATCTCTATCTTCCAGTCTCTTTCAAATCTATATCTCTAGTTCTAACTGCTTATCTGTAACACAAGGTTCTGTTTCCAAAAGCTGAGAGATTCTTTCCCAAAGACAGAAATTTTAGGCAGAAAGAATGTTTGCCTACTCAAAAGCCATTTTCACTTTCTTCTCTGCTACCAGCCACAATTTTATTTATTTATTATTTGGTTATGAATATTCACGGGGTGCAAAGCAAATTGTTACCATACGTGCCTAAGATGCGATGGCCAGATCCATACTGGCAGCATGCCCATTAGCACAAACTGTGATTATACCCCCATCCCCCACTCAATTATCCCCCTAATTATCCCCAACCACCCTCCACATCCCCCTTTCCCCACTCCACTTTGTATCCCTAGGTATGCTCTCTCCCTCTGCAAGTCCAACACACCACTGCAGTCTTTTTTTCCTTCCTTTTTTCTCTCTTAGCTCCCACTTATGAGTGAGTACATACAGTATTTATCCCTCTGTGCTTTGCTTATTTCACTCAACATAAGTTTCTCCATGTTGTTGCAAACAGGAGAATTTCATTCTTTTTTATGGCAAAGTAGTATTCCATGGTATATATATATGTGTACCACATTTTCCTTATCCAATTGTCCATCAATGGACATTTAGCTTGGTTCCATACCTTGGCTACTGTGAACAGAGCTGTGATGAACATAGGAGTGCAGGTATCCCTTTGAAATGATGATTTCCATTCCTTTGGGTATATACTTAGAAGTGGGATTCTGGATCGTATGGAAGATCTATCTGTACTTGTTTGAGAAACCTCCAAACTGTTTTCCACAGTGGTTGTACTAATTTACAGGCCCGCCAACAGTGTAGGAGCATTCCCTTCTCTCCACATCCTCGCCAGCATTTGTTATTCTCTGTGTTTTTGATTATAGCCAGTCTAATTAGGATGAGATATCTCAATGTGGTTTTAATTTGCATTTTTCTGATGACTAGTGATGTTGAGCATTTTTTCATATACCTGTTGGCCATTTGTATGTCTTTCTTTGAAAAATGTCTATTTGTTTGAGTTCCTTGTATATTATGGATATAATCCCAATATTAGCAATCAGAATACAGCAACACATCAAAATATTTATATACCATGATCAAGTGGGATTCATCCCATGGATGCAAGGATGTTTTAACATATGAAAGTCAGTAAGGGCGATAAATCACATCAACAAACTCAAGGACAAAAACCATATGATTATCTCAATAGATGCTGAAAAAGAGTTTGGCAAAATTCAACATCCCTTCATGATAAAGACTCTCAACAAATTGGGTATAGAAGGAAAGTATCTCAACACAGCAAAGCCATCTAAGACAAGCCCACCACCAGTACCTTTCCAAATGGGGAAAAACTGAAGGCTTTTCCCTTAAGAACAGGAACAACACAATGATGCCCACTCTCACCACTTCTATTTAACATGGTACTGGAGGTACTAGCCAGAGCAATCAGGAAAGAGAAAGAAATAAATAGAATCCAGATTAGAAAAGACAAAGTCAAACTGTCCCTATTTGCAGATGATATGATACTATATATAGGAAAACCTAAAGACTCTACCAAAAACCTCCTTGATCTGGTTAATAATTTCAATAACATTGCAGGATACAAAATAAATGCCCCCAAATCTGTTGCATTTACATTCTGCAATAATAGCTAACAGAAAGAGAAATCAAGAAAGTAAGCTCATTTACAACAGTCACAAAAATAAAATAAAATACCTAGGAATCAATTTAACTAAGGAGGTGAAAGATCTCTACAATGAGAACTACAAACCACTACTGAAAGAAATTAAAGAAGATACAGAAAGATGGAAAGACATTCCATGCTCTTGGATTGGAAGAATTAACATTGTGAAAATGTCTATACTACCCAAAGCAATCTACAGATTCAATACAATCCCCATCAAAATACCAATGACATTCTTCACAGAAATGGAAAAAACAATCTCAACATTTATATGGAACAACAAAAGACCCTGAAAAGCCAAAGCAATCCTATGCAAAAAAATAAAGCCAGAGGCATAACACTAACTGACTTCAATTTATACTACAAAGCTATACTAACCAAAACAGCATGGTACTGGCATAAAAATAGACATTCAGACCAGCGGAGCAGATTTGAGAACCCAGAAATCACCCCTCAGGCTTACAGCCATCTGATATTTGACAAAGGTAACAAAAACATACTGCTCCTTCAATAAGTGGTTCTGGGAAAATTGGACATCCATATGCAGAAGAATGAAACTAGACCTGTACCTCTCACATATACCAAAATTAACTCAAAATCGACTAAAGACCTAAATATAAGACCTGAAACTGTAAAATTACTAAGAGAAAATATAGGGTAAACACTTCAGGAACTAGGTCTGGGCACAGACTTTATGAACACGAGCCTGAAAGCACAAGCAACAAAAGAAAAAATAAACAAATGGGACTATGTCAAACTAAAAAGCTTCTGCACAGCAAAGGAAACAATTGACAGAGTGAAATGATGACCTGCAGAGTGGGAGAAAAAAAAAATTTTTGCTATGCATTGGCCACAATTTTATTCCCTATGTTTTCTGCTTCTCCATTTCCTTTGCCAGTGATTGGCTCACGGGTGGGCCTCTACCCAGTTCTGGCCAGTGAGACATAGCAAGTCTCTTGGGGGGGTCTGGAATAGGATTTTTTTGTCCATTAAAAAAATGCACAAAAAGAGAGTCCTCTTTCTTCTCCTAGACATAGTTACCTCTACATGTGATGGGCAGAACTGCAGCAGCCATCCTGTGACTGTGAGAGGAGACAGCCTGAGAGGAACATGCTCTCAGTAGAAAGGTGTAAGGAATCTGGGTTCTCAGTGACATTATGGAGCCACTGAGTTGGCCAGCCCTGAATTTCTTGATGTACATCACAATAATCACCATGATTGTTCAAGCCATTTTGAGCAGAGTTCAAGCTGAAAGTCTCCTAAATGGCACAGGCTCATCAGAATCACCGGTGGAAGGGACCTATCTGCATGTCATGCTGCTCCCCATTCTGCAACTTCTCCACTGAGAGCACACTTCCTCCTCCATTCCCCCACTCCTTTCTCATCTTCTGCTCATCCCTGCCATTCCACTCCCAAAAATGCATGTCACATTTCTTATGAGTGCTGGCACAGAAGAGAAGGGAGAACCATTGCAAATGAGCTGTAAGAGGTCCTATGACCTTCTTATCCCTAGTGCCTGGCAAAGATAATAAAGCTTTGAATGCAAGGGAAAAAGTGAATCCATAAATAAATCCCTGCCACCTCTTCAAACTTAAGAGTTTCAAAATTGGATTCAACTTTTCTCCAATACTTCCCAAGTAACCCATGTAGGCATTGTCTCTTGCCTGAACTACAGTGACCTCCTATTGGCCTCTCCCCACTGTAGTCCACCCTCTCCAGGGTCATTAGCATCACCTATTAAAACACAAATCAGATCATTTACTACCTTCCTTAAAGATCTCTGCTCACTCAAATTAGCAACAAGATCAAGTCCAAATTCCTCTCATGGAATGAAGCCCTTCTTCATTTGACTGCAGCCCGATTCTGCTGTCAAATCTCCCTCTTCCCTCCCCTCTCCTTCTCTCCCTCCCCTTTACCTCACTCTAAATTCCAGCCATGCAAACCCCGCTAGTATCCTGCACATCAGTCTCATTCATACTTCTTCTATTGTGATTTTTCTTTCCACCCCACCTGTCTAGCCTAACTCCTTGTCATCCTTGTCAACATGTCCCCACTTTTCCAGGTGCTGTTGGTCATGCTCCCTTGGTTTTCTCATCATCTTCTGACCATAACTCCACAGTAGCACCTGTCACATCAAATTACTGTTATCTGTTTAAATGATCATCCCTCTCAATAAACTAAAAAATATTCCAGAGATGATCTGCATCCTTACTCCCTACAATATCTGGTACTGGATGAAAGGTTTTGAATGGAAAAGAGGAAGGAAGGAAGGTATTGGCATTTTTCCAATTGCTGAGTCTAGGAACCTGGAAGTTATGAATTCCCAGAATAGAAAGGAATGTCACAGATCATTATGAAAAACTTTACTTTAAAGTTAAGTAAGTTGACTCCTCCTCTTTCATCCCCTTTACTCAATTTGTCACCAAGTCCATTACCATATCCTTCTTCAAAATGTCTACCAGATTCCCTCCCGCCTCTCCATCTGCATTGACCCCACACCCAGTTCACACTCACTTACTCATACTGTGAATGTTGAAAGAGCCTTCAAAGAGGGTGTCTTTTTCTCTCCCCATCCCAAGCCTTTTTGTACACAACTGACAAAAGAAACTCTCTAGACTAGTACTTTTAACATGTCATCCCAACCACCCCAAAGAAGTCTCTACAATTTCCTATTGGCCTCATTTTCTTTAAGCCAAGCTCCCACCCTACCAGCCTGGCCTTCTAGAGCTCAGTCATCTGGGTCATCCTCTTAGCCCACACTCCCAGATGCACCCACCATGCCCCAGGCATCTCACAGCATCAGAAAATATGGCACCCTCACTCCTGCCTCTGACATTCTGCTTAGGCCCCAAGACCCTACATGGTGTCCTCCTGCTCAACTCTGCTCATTAACAACCTAGTCCTCCTTCAAAGTGCACACCCCCCACTCCATCTACCTCCCCTCCCTGCCACAGATCAGACAAATCTTCCATTTCCTCAAACTCCCATGGCCCTGTTTACTGTTCTGTTTCCCACTTACAATACAAATGACTTGAGGGCAGGGGCCGTGTCTTAAACCACCTGCACACACCAGGAGTCTGCCTCCTCCAGTCTTGGCCTATCACCTCCCTACTCTCCAAGGTGCAATACAAATACCACCTGCCTGTAAACTAAAGAAACTAAAACCCCAATGCCTCTGAACTCCAACAGAACTTTGTTGGTATCTTTCTCACGACATTTATCACAGTCTTCCTGCTAGTGGAAATGTTTGCTGCTGTTTTGTTTTTCTTAAGGCAGGGCAAACTCCTCAAGGGCAGAATCCAGTCTCCCATCTCTGTATCACATCACCCTGGTGCTCTCAGCACCCCTTGAGCAGAGAAAGCCCTTATTGTAAGTGTCTTTTTTTGAGCCTCTCTGTTTTTCTATGGTTCCTAACATGGATGCTGAAGGCAGAGCCTGAGGCAACAATAATCACACACAGTGTGTGTGTGTGTGTGTGTGTGTGTGTGTGTGTGTGTGTGTGTGTGTGTGTGTGTGTGTGTGTGTGTGTGTGTGTGTGAGAGAGAGAAACGGGGACATGTTTTTTGTGAGCAGGCATATGTGTATACTGGTTCCCATGTTGACATCTAGGTGAAATCACACTGAAATGGTCTCAGTGGTGGCCTTGAATGGAAAAAGGTTATAAAAGAGGTAGAGAGGTCACACAAGATCAGTCTTAGTGACTCCCAGGGAGATTACAGTTGGACTAACCTGGGTCTAGCATTGATAGTACTGCATCCCTAGGAAACCACTAGATCCCAGGCAAACTTGGAGAGCTGATCACCCCAGCCCAGGCTTAATTTTAACACCAAGGCCACCTCCTTATCTCCCTTCCTGATTCCTTAAGTCTGTTCATTCACCACCTTAGGCACAGGGTAAGCACAACTGATCACCCCAGCCCAGGCTTAATTTTAACACCAAGGCCACCTCCTTATCTCCCTTCCTGACTCCTTAAGTCTGTTCATTCACCACCTTAGGCACAGGGTAAGCACAACTATTTACCATAGCCTAGGTCGAACCAAACTCTCATAATTCTTTAAATTTCTCAGTGCCCAATTAAGCCCTGGTTTAGGAAGTGGGTGTTTTAGATCGCAGTAGATATGATTTCAGCAGATTAGAAACACTTTTAAAAAACTAAAGTGTTCAAGGTGCTTTAGCAAAGCCTAAGGCAGGTGGGTGAATACACTGAGATTATGTAAATACCCTGAAAATGTTATTGAATGGCAGCTTATTTTCTTGATCCACCCTCAAATTACATACAAACACAGTTGAGGTAAAGAACCCTCTAGAATAATGTCAATATGTCATATCTGCCTTTGAAAGTTCTTTTTTACTCATAAAATGCTTAAACTCCTTCCATCTTCTTGATTCTGACTCATTTTGATGGTTTCAGAAACCATATTCTGAACTGTGGTATTATCAAGTCAAATTTTTATGCGGACAAGTTAATCTCAAAAATGTTCAGAAACAACTGAGCTGTAAGTAGGACTTCAAGCCTCCATGATAAATTTTTGGGTATCCTTGTCATTGGTCTGGTGTTTACAACTGAATCTTCAATATGGGAATATGTTCTCCTGAATTTTCATTAGTTCCCACAAGGGAATGACAAAGCCCTTTCAATAGTTCTTGGGGCCCTCTCTGTGGCCTTCCACCCTGTCTAATGCCTCAGGGCCAAAGTCTGAAACAGTCATGTATGCACTGGTGTGACACCTATAAAATATACTTAACTTGGTAAAACATTCTGTTAATTCTGGGAGTTTCTACATGGTTTACAGCATCCAAATCTCTCCAAGCAGACTGAACTGACTGAATTTTTTGCTGGATTAACTAGAGGTTCAGGCATATTCTAATCCACCATTGCAAGATTCAAAATATGTGACTAACACTATGCATAAAGTTGGTAGAATCAATTATTTTTTTAACAGGAAGAAGTCCTTAAATTGTCCCTTCCCATTGGCTGCACCATCAGTTGAATATGCTACATAACTTTTCATAGAAATATGATTTGATATGAGAACATCTGTAACCGTCTGGAACATATTTTTCCCAGGATTTTACTTCAAACTCTCTACAGATATCAGATGTTTGCCACAGATTCTGTGACATATCTTAGGATTCTTGAATAAACATCAGTTATGCCTCTGTCTTGAATGGTGTCAATCTGAATTGAAAGTCTGCCAGCCCTCTTAACATCACCACTGGCAGACTTCTTAATTCATCTGCTGAAACTGTGGCTAGACTTACTAAAATCAGAGTGGTATAAGCAGATATTCCACTTATTTTAGAAACTCACTTTAGTTTCCAAAGATTCAAGATGTGTTTCAGAAAGTAACATTCTGAGAAATACACTAGAAACTTAGGTCACTGCTTACATTTGCAAGAGTGTTATTTGTCCCATGATAACTGACAGGGTCCTTTACCAATGGCCTTAAGTCCATTAATCATGCAAAATAAAAATGCTTCAGCACAACTAGTTCTAGCCTCATGTACTTTTGATTATAAAATGGAAGACGGGCATCATGATTAATAGTACTTATTAAATGGGGAGTCTACATCTTTTATACTAGTCTCCCTGACACAAATGTTCTGCAAATTACATCTGAAGTACACAATACAAAAAAGAACCTACTTAATTAATTTTAATGAAATTATCTCAGATATGCACAAAGATGTAAGTACAAAGAGATATTTTTCTCAAAGTTGTTCAGAGATTCTAAAAATTTGGAAAGACTTGTACCATAGGAAATAGCTAAATGATTTATAGTATATTCCTACAAAGAAATACTATGCTGTTATTAAAATTAATGTGAAAAGTATTTTTACTTACATGAAAAGATAGGTCACTTTTATTGTTGAATGAGGGGAAAGGATACTAAAAATTGTACCACAATGCAAAAAATTTTTGTTTATACATTTTTTTCATTATAAAAATGGGAACATTGCATGGAAATAAGTCTGAAAAGATACACACCAAATAGTAAGAGTAGTTATCTCATACCAGTGGAACAGAATAGAGAACCCAGAAATCAACCCACAGACCTACAGCTAATTGATATTTGGCAAAGGCAACAAAAACATACATTGGGGAAAAGACTGCCCCTTCAATAAGTGATGCTGGGAAAATTGGACACCCATATGCAGAAGAATGGAAGTAGACCTGCACCTCTCACCATATACCAAAATCAACTCAAAATGGATTAAAGGCTTAAGTACAAAACCTGAAACTGTAAAATTACTAAGGGAAAATATAGGGGAAACACTTCAGGAACTAAGTCTGGGCACAGAATTTATGAACAAGAGCCCAGAAGCACAAGCAACAAAAGAAAAAATAAACAAATGGGACTATATCAAACTAAAAAGCTTCTGCACAGCAAAGGTAATGATCGGCAGACTGAAATGATGTGGGAGAAAATATTTGCAAACTATACATCTGACAAGGGATTAATATCCATAATATACAAGGAACTCAAGCAACCACACAGTATAAAAACAAATAACCCAATTAAAAAATGGGCAAAGGATCTGAATAGACATTTTTCTAAGCAAGACATACAAATGGCCAACAGGCGCCTAAAAAATGCTCAACATCACTAATCATCAGGGAAATGCAAATTAAAACCACATTGAGATATCGCCTCACCCTTGTTAGACTGGCTATAATCAAAAAGACAGAGAATAACCAATGCTGGTGAGGATGTGGAGAGAAGGAAATGCTCCTACGCTATTGGTGGGACTGTAAATTAGTACAACCACTACAAAAAATGGTATGGAGGTTTCTCGAACAACTACAGATAGATCTACCACATGATCCAGCAATCCCACTTCTAAGTATATACCCAAAGGAATGGAAATCATCATGTCAAAGAGATACCTGCATTCCTTCATTACAGCTCTATTTACAACAGCCAAGATACAGAACCAACCTAAATGTCCATCAATGTATGACTGGATAAGGAAATTATGGTACATATACGCCATGGAATACTACTCTGACATAAAAAGGAATGAAATTCTGCCATTCACAGCAACTTAGATGAGCTTGGAGAAAATTATTTTGAGTGAAATAAGCCAGGCACAGAGGGAAAAATACCACATGTCCTCATTCGTAAGTGGGAGCTAAGAGAGAAAGAAGGAAGGAATGAAAGACCACAGTGGTGTGTTGGACTTGCAGAAGGAGAGAGCACACCTAGGGATGCAGAGTGGCATGGGGGAGGGTGGGAAGGGGAGGAAGGTCACGGATTAATTGGGTGGGGGACACAGGGAATAATTACAATTTGTGATAATAGGCATGCTGTTAGTATTGATCTGGCCACCACATCTTGGGCACAAGTGGTGACAGTCAGCTTTGTACCCCGTGAATACACATAACCAATAAATGTTAGTATTGATCTGGCCACCACATCTTGGGCACAAGTGGTGACAGTCAGCTTTGTACCCCGTGAATACACATAACCAATAAAAAAAAAAAAAATCTACATTGTGTGGAAATAAGTCTGAAAAGATATACACCAAATAGTAAGAGTGGTTATCTCTGGGTGGAGGAATTATGAGTAAATTTTATTTTTTAGTTCTTCTTTATACAACTTCTTCCAAGCTGTGACCTATCAATGCCTGGGACAGAAAGGGGCAGCCTGAAGTGTGAGCAGAGGATGGAGGGTGCTCACAGGTTAACTGACTCCCAGAGGCACAAGCCTCTGGGGTGGGACCCAAGAATTTGCATTTCTAACTAGCTTCCAGGCAATGTTGATGCTGCAGGTCCAGGGACCACACTTGAAGTAGCACTGACCTAGGGCTCTTCTTGACCCCAGCACTTCCCTCCTATGCTGTCTTCTGTTGGTAATTGGGGGGGGCGGGGGCGGGGGTGTCCTGTTTCCCCCACTAGAGTACAAGCTTGGTTCCTGGCCCCAAGCCTAGGCCTTCCAAATAGCAAGTACTGAATGCATGTCTGTTGAAGAAGTTAATGGGGAGACTGTCATGCATGGTGGGAGGGGTATTGAGAAAGGTCTATCACTACTTACTGCTCATGTGGTACCAGGACCTGCTCTAGGGCAAGCCCAGCTAGGAATCTGAACATTTCCTACCTCTACAGGTAGTTCTTAGGTCCATGAAAGTTTGAGAACCTTCTCAGGTAATCAGAGGAAAGGCAGGATTCTGCAGCTTGGCCAGAGAAGGCTTTGCATTGAGACAATGAAAGTCCCTAGAAAAATGTGAGGATGTTTTCAAGGAATTTGACACAGTATCACACTTGAACCCATTAATGCTTCAGTATGAGTTAGTGCTTCTGATTAGCACAGAAATAACAGAATGGACCCAAGGGTGGCATGATTTGATAAAAGAAACTTCTTAAAGGCCCAGGGCAGAGCTGAGAATCAATCTGAGGACTAGCACCCTCTCCCAAGGGAGTTGGGGAAGAAACACCTCACAGTCTGTGCAGAGGCCTTCCTGCTTTAAGCCAATACAACCCCAACATAAAGAGATTTTTTAAAGAAGTAAAGAAGAGAAGGCAGAAAATACCTGACTCTTCTTCCTTCCCGAGAGACTTTTAAGCAAACTCAAGTTAGAGGCCAAGAGGGAGCTGGACTCAGAATGTTTGGTGGCACGTCCCTTCCCTATTGCTACTGTTCCCAGCTGTATCTGCCAGGACTTGGAGTGTCGGGATCTCATAAAAGGCATTTGGAGAGGCCATAACACTTCCTCCTCTCACCCCAACATGAAGCCCTCAATTAAGCTGGAACTAATTCTTATGACAAGTTACAAACCACAGGCAAAAATAATGAAAACGCTGACACCGCTCACAGCGGGGGAAGACCTCAGGGCACTCCTACGACAAAGTCCCCACTGTTCCCACCTCTCCTGGTGGTTCCCAGCATGGGGCAGCAGCCTCCCTAACTCCTGTACAATGAGGCAGAAAGCAGAATCTCCACTGTGGCACTGGTTCCAGCAGATGGCTCTGTGTATCTGCTCAACTATTTCATAGAATTTTTTTTCTTTAAATCAATATAAGGCACAGGGAAGAACATTAGATTCAGAGTAAAAGGTCCTGGGTTCTACATCACAGTGTGTCAAAAATGGGATGAGTTGGAGCAGGTTTGTTTGCTTCTGAGTGCCAGAGCATGTGCGTGTGCATGTGCATGTGCGTGTGCGTGCGGTCCTGGGTTCTACATCACAGTGTGTCAAAAATGGGATGAGTTGGAGCAGGTTTGTTTGCTTCTGAGTGCCAGAGCATGTGCGTGTGCATGTGCGTGTGCGTGTGTGTGTGTACATACAAGGGTAAACCAGCACCTTCAAAACTGAGACTTAAACACATCTAGTGTGGGTGACACCCATCCCTCCAGATATCTGTTTGCAGGTGTTGGTACATGTTTCTTTGCTAGAAAAGGAGTTGGGGGACACAGGTCTTATAGAAGTTTCCGCATCAGTCACTCCAGTCTCACTGGGAACAACCCTGTCATTGGTCTGAATATGGGTAGGAAGCAATTTGCCAGCACAATGTATGGCCAGTGGCAGAATATGTGAAGCCTGGCTCCTGAGCTCAAGTGAGGTTCCCTCGGGAATCCCAGAAACAACAGAGGAATCCTTAAGAGAGCTCAGAGTTCTCAGTTATGCCAAGAACTGGCTGAGTGCCTTCAGAGTTGTGTCACTAGACTTATGAGATTTCCCTTCTACTTGCTGTTGGGGACAAGCAGGGGGAATGAAAACTGTCCTGCCAACACTGCAGAGCCAATATGAGGCTCAGTCTAGGTAATGTTCACTAAAGTAATTTGTAAACTACAAGAGGGATCTAGAGATAGAAGGAAGCTTCCACTTCTTTTTCTTTCTCGATATGAAGTCAGCAGCCAAGTGATCTTTAGAGCTCAGATCCCACTGGCAGGTTGAGCCCTCAGAGGGTGCAATGTGGCTGCATCTAAAAGCATCTTTAGGAACATGAGGGGAGGTTCTCTTACTTTCCTGAGAGTCCTCAGATTGTCTAAGGGGCTGACATGACCCTCTGCAAATTGTGAATTCAGCCAATCTATCTCTGTTACCAGATCTCTCTTCCTAACTTTCCCCTCTATCTACATACAGGACAGTACCACTCTACAGACACCTCAAAGCAGCATTTGCAATTACATTCATCTCCCTTTATTCAGAAATTTTAGCAACCATTAAATACATACATCGGTACTTCCCCCAGACTCTGAGCTCCTGAGGACAGTGACCAGATCTTATACATCTCTGCATCCTCAGTGAAAAGACAGATACTCAGTAGTGGTTGGTTGCATTGAATCAGTATTAGCTAGGAGAATGCTAGCTCCCATTACAAATGCCAAAATCTCAGAGGCTTAATATAGTTTTATTTTGTGTACCCTAAAGACTCCAATATGGGTGATCCTGACCAGGAGGCAGCCTTTCACATGACTGTTGGGGACCCATGATCATCCCATTGTGTAGTTTTGCCCTCCTCTAGGGTTCTTGAAGTCTTTTGCATTCAGCCTAGATGGAGAGAGAGAGAGAGAGAGAAAGGGGCGACGAAGGTGGAAAACACACCTACTTCTTAAGCTCCTTGGCCCCAAGTGACACACCTCACTTGGTGGGAAAGCTGCTCCTCAGCATAATCTATCCCATGGAAGGGAAAACATGAATCTTTGATGGAGCCTGACACTCTGCCACATGCTCTTCTGTCCCTAATATCTAACACATAAAAGGCACACATTCTTCATAAATGGAATGACCATGTTTCTACTTTGCCTGGAAACGTTTCACTTTTTCCTAATTTCTTGGCATAATTTTTTTTAAATAATGAAAATTTGTTTATTTCTCTAATACTATTAAAATACATAGCTTACATATTTCCATTTCCAGATATAATTCTAGAGCAAACTATACTACCCCCAAAAATTGCAGATTTAGCATAATTATTAACAACACCCATTTTCACTCTCAAAAGAATTCAAGTTTGGAGAATAAATTATGTTGTCAACCTACTAAGAAACCATCTTATAGATTAATCAACGAGCCTGCCAAAAAGTTTTTAAGGCTTGCATTTTTCACCATGAGCATCTGAGAAGCTATCTGACGGTAAATGTTAGTAACATGAAGAAAACGTTGAGTAGCACATTTTGTTGTCAACCTACTAAGAAACCATCTTATAGATTAATCAACGAGCCTGCCAAAAAGTTTTTTAAGGCTTGCATTTTTCACCATGAGCATCTGAGAAGCTATCTGACGGTAAATGTTAGTAACATGAAGAAAACGTTGAGTAGCACATTCCATTTTACCTGACCACCATCTGCTTTCCCATGCAGTCAGTAAAATACATGCTTTGAACTTTAAAGTTCACCTTGGAGAAACATGGCCTTCTAGAATATGCCTTCTCTGTGCTGCAGCCAAGCAGTGCCCCAAACATAAAGGAGCAATGTCCGATGCTGAAAAGCAAAAGCCTTACATTCCAGACATCACTGAATCTCAGCTTTCCTGGAAAGGACTGATATGTTCAGAAGGGCCAGTTTTCCTTTCCAAAAACAAACAAACCAAAAACACCTATAATTTAACCAAAAATCCCTTAGTTATCATTGAAAACATGATCAATTAGGAAGTCCAGAAATGTCTTCCAGTGGTGAATTATTACCTAACTTTAAACGTAAAAGCCTATAATTCTAAAATTATTATTATACAGACATTGACCAGCCTGGTACTTACTTTGCTAATAGTCTTTCTTCATAATGCAATAAACAAAAGTGCAAGAAAAATATTTAAATGACTTGAGAACAGAGTTTTCAAGAACCCAAGAGAATTTCATAAGATAGACATAGACACATAGCTATAGATATAGATATAGAAACCGAGTACCAGAAAGCTAGATGAGATAATCTAAGAACATTTCTTAGTCTATACTTTTGTAAACTTAGTTTGAGCAACTTGAAATCACACAGGAATTTCCTTGAAAAACAGCAATTGAATTTCACCAGTTCAGACTAATTTTCTATTTCAATTACTCCAGACGAAAGAGTCTTTGCCAAATATAGAGGATTTCCCCATCTAACACCTTCTCCAGTTGAGCCTTGTGAAGATATTGCTAAGAGGAACATTTGATCAAGTGCTTAAGCATTAACTTTGTGCAGTGTAAGCCATTAAATGAATGAACCTTCTGTGAATTAAATTGATTTCCTAGAAAATGAAAACAAAACTGAACCCAAGAATAAACTATCTTAAAATCACATTAAGCAAGGAAAAACATAAAATATATTTGCACCAGAGTTGTAAAAACTAAATTAGCTAAAAGAGGAAATAAATGCTTTTTGTGTTGCACTCAGTTCCATTTATTAAGACAATAGATACCCTTGAAGGAACCAAAACTCTAAGAAGAACTATAACTGTTTCTCAGGATGATGCTTTGCAAAGTGAAAGGAAAGTCATCGTTTCCTACAAGTCACTTACTTGGAAGAGGAGACTCATACTCAGGGGCTGCTCACAAGTGGGCAGAAGGAGGCAAGGAATGGGCACTGGCTCACCACCACAGAGGGGATGGGCAGACTGGCTCCTTCTCCTTTTTCATCCCTCTGTGGGCATCACCAGTCTTTCCTTGGGCTTAAGTTGCTTCTGTACACTTCTGCTTCTCACATGGGCTGGTCCAATCATCTGTTCTGGGCTCAGTGGCATTCACTTGTGGATGGAGTCCTATCACGCCATGAAGCCTGCAGGAAAATTCTTGTTGTGCCCAGATCCTTGTTTTATTAGCCAGGTAATTATACTAGCTGCTGTAACAAACAGATTCAAATTTCAGAAGCCTGACACAATTTTAAAAGCCCGTCGTCTCCAAGTGGTGACTCAGGGATCTGGGCTCTTTCCATCCTAAGATGCTACCATCTTCCAACCAATCGGATGGGAGGGAGACAAAGTGTTCATGGGAGGTTGTGCCGTGAGTTTACAGCTCAGTCTGAAAGTGGCACACGTCACTTCCTCCCACATTCCATCTGTCAGAACTCAGTTAGGTGGTTCATCTAGAGGCATAAAAGGAGCTGGGAAATCCTAAGATGCTACCATCTTCCAACCAATCGGATGGGAGGGAGACAAAGTGTTCATGGGAGGTCGTGCCGTGAGTTTACAGCTCGGTCTGAAAGTGGCACACATCACTTCCTCCCACATTCCATCTGTCAGAACTCAGTTAGGTGGTTCATCTAGAGGCATAAGGAGCTGGGAAACACAGCCTTGCTTTTGTGCCCAAGAAGGAGAGGAGAACCGCATATTGGTGAATTCTAGCAATTTCTATCACTCTGCCTCTGCCCATCAATTCAGAAAACACTTGCTAATGTATTTTGCCCATCAGCCACTTTGTCAAGGACAAAAGTAAATGGTGAACAGTACATTGCCCTTGAGTAACCACAGCCTTGCAGGAGAGAAGAATGGGTAAATTAATAATTATGGTTTAGCATAATAAATGTTATAACAGAGGCATTCGCAAAGAGCTGAAGACACCCAGAAAAGAAGCAAGTTTAGGGAAGCTTCAGGTACGTTTGAACTGCATCTTGAAGGAAGATGATCATAGCAAATGTTTTTAATCACTGTCTACTCACCAGGCACTGTTTTAAGTGATTCTCATGGATCAACTCACTCAATCATCACAACAGCTCCAAGAGGTAGATATTATTATTATTATACCCACAGATGAGAAAACTGAGCACAGAGAAGTTAAGTCACTCACTCAGGGTCTCACATTTGCTGGTGATAGAGGCAAGATTTGGACCCACATGGTCTGTCTCCTGAAATGACTCTCTTAACCACCACACTCTCTGGAAAGAAGTTCACCAGGAGGGGGAGGACGGAGGCCCCCTCTGCTTATGTAGGCCCTGTGCCAGCATGTCGGTACCAGTGACAGCAGCAGGGCATTTGGGGGTTTAGAGAAGCATGCCCTGGTAAGGTCTCACCACCTGTGCCATGCAGCTGTGGGTCTCATGAAAAAAGAGAGAGGGCCCCAAACCAGGACTATCATTGCAATGCTGGGAGGGTGTCAGGACATTAGAGAGGTGAGCCAGACTGGAGTAAGGAACCCTGACCTGAATAGTAGATAGGCCCACACAGGCAGGGCTAGCAGCCAAGGAAGGTTTCAGAAGAGTGTGATTTATTATAAACGTGCTAAGATCTTATTAGGTTCAACATGTATCAATCCAAATCAAAGCAGGCCCCCAGTTAGAAACTGGAGGAAGTGGATTCAGTCCATCTCCCTGTGTGCAGATAATCCCAGAGCTGTGCAGGTTGTCATTGTTCCAAAGAAGAAAATGGTAGTCCCTACCTGATTCCCTAGGAATTTAGCATCGCCGGCTGAATATCCATAATATCACACTGGCCATTTCCCGGATTCTACTCTGACCATATACACTAGCTTCCTATGTGTAATAGAGGCTTCTAGTGCTCACCCATACCCCTCTCTCCCTCCTGGTCACTCAGGAAGTCTACATTCCTGAGCTCCCTCGAGTTAGGCGGGGGCAAGTGACTCGTCACAGCCAGTGGTGTGTGCAGTACTGCCATGAGATTCTTCTGGGCCTCAGCATGAAAAACTGACCTTTAGGCCTCTGCCTTGGCAACCCTGGAAGCCACCTGTTGTGATGGCAGCATAACAAGACAGAGGGAGTGCTGCCCAGAGATCACCTAACCACATACAACTTTACGCAAGCACAAAAAATAAGCCTGTATTGCCTTCACCCCTGAGATTTCCGAGTTTATTTATTAATACAGCATAACCTGGTGAGTGTATATAATGCATTACATTTCAAGTCTATGCCAATCACTGGTTTTGTTTTTAACTTCTTTTTCAACCCTGGAATTCATGCCAGGCTCATTTCATTATTCAGGCAAGATTAAATCCGCTAAATCTAATCCAGTAGTATGCACATATGGTGATTTCTTAAATTGCTTATTAATGCTCACATTTTTTAATGACGCTATAAACAAAACTTCTTGCCCACCACATGAAATGTCATTGTCTAAGTTTGATGTCATAACGGCCACAGAGTCTGAGCTATTTTCTAACACATCCTCCTGCTCTAAGTGGAAATATAACAGGATGAACTTTCCAGTAATGAGGCTTGACAACCTTGCCACCACCGAGAGAAGAAGCAGTCAGGCCAAAAGAAAGGCTGCTAACTTCCTCACCAAAGTGTTGATTAGGCTTCATGCAGCTGGCCTGCTAGTGGAAGAAGTCTTCTCAGTCTTCATCTGAACACTTTGTGAATCCTTTCTGGCCCTCCCTGCCCTGACCACCCACCCACCCACACACACACACACACACACACACACACACACAGACGCACTTTACCAAATTGCAACACCCATCATTTCTAAAAGAAGCTGTGTCCAGGGTAAGTGCAACTCCATGTTACAAAAAAGCTACGTTCAGGGAGTATTATGTACAGACTCAGTCAGAAGCGGAGAATAGTGTCTTTTGGTAAATTCCAATTTATGTAGTGTGTTTCCTTAAAGGGAGATGTACACACAACTATGATTACAGCTTCAACAAGATGACTATGACTTTCAGACCAAACACAAGGAAAAATAAATTAAAGTGTCTTTTAATCCCCAGTACCGGTTGGGCAGTCAGAAACGAGTCATAAGCAGACAGAAAAACAGGCTTCTCTTCCTCTCAATTACTTGAGAAACACACGCCAAACTGAGCTCAGCAGCAGAAGGGGAGCTCAAAGAAAACTGAGCTCAAAAGCAAACAAAATGCAGGAATTGTATAATTGCCTAAAAAGCCATGAAGTTACTTAGCTAAATATTTTAAGGAATAACATGACTTAGGATACTAATCCTCACTTGACTAGTAACATTTCACTTTTCAGGGTATAAACAAACCCCAGGTACAAATGATGAGTGTTATCCATGTCAGATGCCTCGAATCCCACCCCAGCCCCCATTTCTCCTCATCCTGTTACCTCCCATTGCTTCTCCCACCATTCCCAGAGCTTCCTTCTCAGACTTTGATGGTACTGTCTGGGGGGAGAGGTACAGATTATCATATAACTGTTTCTGTATTATGTATCCTCTAAGAATGACCTTTTTACACTTGCTTTCCATTTGTAAACAGAAATACAGTTATGTCATTTATATATAATCCCTAATACTTATAATAATCTCGCTATATAAATAGTTATATATTAACTGGCTTAAATGCTTGCTCCCAACATTTTTATATTCTAGCTTTCCTATTTTCATTGCTCCTTCTAGCATCTATCATCCTTAGTCACCTGGAATTTATATTCAAGCAGTTTTTTCAACAGAAACTTATGTGGAAAAACCCAGGAGAATTGCCTACTGTAGAGTTTTTTTGACACCTTGCCTGCAATACAATTCTGCTCTTTCACAAATGAAAGACAAGCTGGCTGGGTATAAAATTCTGAATCACATCCTTTTATGAACAAAACTCTACAGATACTATTTTTATATAGCTATCACAGAGTGGTACAATTGTGGGTGTTTTTATTCTTTCTTCTTTTGGCATTTTGGCATTATCTATTTGTTCCACACTGAATACATGTTGTTGTAGTAAGAAAAAAAATTAGTAAAAACAAATAAAACGAATAGATTTCAGCTGAGTGATTATTACATTTCCACATGTCACTGGACTTTGAGAAGCACATAAATAGTCACTGTTTTAAAGAAGACACTAACTCAACTGTAAGTCACATATTGATGATATAAATGAATGCTGAGTGATTATTACATTTCCACATGTCACTGGACTTTGAGAAGCACATAAATAGTCACTGCTTTAAAGAAGACACTAACTCAACTGTAAGTCACATATTGATGATATAAATGAATGATATTACTACACAAGTAATTTGACAATTAAAAAATACAATATAGAGACATAATATTATATTCTCTAGAGAAAAGCACAGTAGTGCATCTGGAATACCTAATAAAGTGAAAACATCAGAAGTCCTTAAGCCAACCCATGACCTTCCACAAGGCAAGATTCTGAAATCCAAAGGCCACAGGGTCTTGCAATGATTAAGCTGTTGCTCTAGCCTCCTTTAGGCTGCATAAACATTACCTATTTATTCAGAAAGACCAGAACCACTGCTGCCAACAACAAAAAGAAAAGATATGTCAAATCTGATTATACTTTGGAGGAGGTTAGATAGAGAACTATAGCACAGTTGTTAAAAACATACTACCTACAGACAACCTGAGTTTGAGTCAGACTGTATAACATTAACTGGGATCTGTTTTTATTCCCAACATTTCTGACACCAAATGTGTGGGGTTTTCCACATCAACAACCAATTCTCCAACTCCTCAGACACCAACCAGGTGTCTTACAACTCAATTCAATTCTGACACTATCTATGTGAAGTTAGCATCAGTTCCTACAAGTAAAGAACTCAGTCTCACAAGACTGACCCCACTTCAGACACTAATCACAAGTTCCAGGCCTCCCATACTTCTGACCAACCAGCTATAAGTCCACATCTCCCTCTCAGTTAGTTCATTTACTAGAATGGCTCACAGAATTCAGAAAGTTTGCTTACTATTACTGATCTATTACAAAGGATACAACTTGGGAAGAACCAAATGGAAGAGATGCATAGAGCAAGGTATGTGACACTCACCACAGCCAGGTAAATAAAGACCCCTCTGTTCAAAAATGGGGTCTCCATAAATGCTGCCATACCAAGCAATGTACAAAGTAATCGTGCCAACCCTAATGGCTTGTATCTGTTTACCTGAAGAACATTCTGTGGGATTATACATAATAGGCTATTTGTATGTTCCCAGGACCAGCTCTCGCTTTCCTGTTCTTAAAGAACCCCTAAAACTTTGTCATCACAGCCCTGAAACGTTCCCCTATGATGAGGCACTTTCTTGAAGGTCCAGTATCCAGGTGAATTTTGACCTTTATTAGTCAAAGTCGTAGAGTCCAAGTTTGTTTGCTTCCATGTCTCCATGGAGATGCAGCTGAAGAAACAGCTGGGGTGATGGCTTGCTGACTTTAATGTTAAACTCAGCTAGAGGATGCTTGGAAATCTCCATTTTACTCCAGAGAAAGCTGGATCCCTCAGATCCCAAATGCAAGAAAGACACCAGATCATCCCCAGGACCAAATGAGCCCTCTAGCCCGGGGCATACGAAGCTCTCAAGACTGCCAAGGACACATCTCACTTGGTTCACCTGGAATTGGCTCATCCTGATCTTCAGGGGGAGGAACAGCAGGGCAGCCAGGCAAGCTCATGTAGTGGGTCCTGACTGGCCATGAGCACCAGACCTCCAGAGTCAGGGTGCCCCCTCTTCTAAGTGCATCTTACAACCTCTGGGAATCCACACCAGATGAACCACAGTAAAGCTGGCAGTTAGGTGGTCCTTACCTCGTCCTTCTTTTAGGGAGAGGCTGAAGCTGTCAGAGGGACTGTTTTTCTCCCATCTGGCAGCTCCTCCTCCTGCTCTCCTCCTGAAGTTCGGTTTATTCTCTGCAAGGGATTGATGACTACAATGAGACTGAGCAAATGTCCTTGTTGAGTGATACCTGGAAAAAGATGTTACCCAAGAGTTTACAGCCAACAGGTCAAGTTAGAGGTTCATACTTCGACTCCTGCTTCCATGTGACCTTAGCAATTTGGAGAGGAATCTTCCAGTCATCTCAGTCCTCTCTCTTTCCTGCACCTCCACCCATTTGCTCCCTATATACCAGATTTCCACCCCAACTCCCTATATACCCTTTCTTCTCTCCTTTCCTAAGTAGATCCTAAAAGCAAGAAAAATTAGTGAGCATCAAAAATGTAGACACAATGTTAATCACACACTCACAGACACTTCATAATAACTTTGCAAAATAATACTTTAGATAGCATCTTCCTGGAGGTGAGAAGGATGCATGGTAAAGGATCTAGTTCAGAGACCCAGAACAAATGTATGACATTGAAAAGTTTCTAGATTTCTACCCCAACTCCCTATATACCCTTTCTTCTCTCCTTTCCTAAGTAGATCCTAAAAGCAAGAAATATACCAGATTTCCACCCCAACTCCCTATATACCCTTTCTTCTCTCCTTTCCTAAGTAGATCCTAAAAGCAAGAAAAATTAGTGAGCATCAAAAATGTAGACACAATGTTAATCACACACTCACAGACACTTCATAATAACTTTGCAAAATAATACTTTAGATAGCATCTTCCTGGAGGTGAGAAGGATGCATGGTAAAGGATCTAGTTCAGAGACCCAGAACAAATGTATGACATTGAAAAGTTTCTAGTTTTGCTTATGAGAACGAATAGAAATACAACAAGCAGAAGGGGCCAAGCCATATGTTCCTCTGTTTGTCTTTTGTCAGAAGAGCTTACAACCTAGAAGCAGAATCAGGGTACAATATCATCACATCAGGCTAGTGAGACCCTCTCTCTCTCTCTCCTTTATATTGTCAATGAGATAAAGAAAGGTACCGTTGTCTCACATTCAGGAGTCTATTATGGCCAATGCACCCATCATAAGCATAAAACCTTCTTTTCCACAAACTTTGCACTATTAAATCACAGAATAAAAGCAAGAGACTCCATCCTTTAATTGTATTTGCTGGGGTGAGGATTCTGCCCACTCCTTACCCGCTGTCTGATTTCTCACCAAAGGAGCATTTGCAAGATGAAAGATTTATATTCTGTGAAATATTTCACTTGTCATCAGCTGGGGGCTCCAGGCTCCCCGAGTGCTGGTCAGTTCTGGGAAGTTTCCCTGAGCCTCCTTCATAGGCAAGGCCACACTGCTCCCAAGTGGCTTCTGCGGAAAAGCAGGAAGCTAGAAATGGCTGGGGCTGAAATGCTCTCCAGACCCAGCACAGCAGCTTCACTGCTACTGAGCCCACCTCTGCCCTCCAGCCATGGACCCTTCCCCATGCCCATCATGCCAGAGAGTGCAGCTGCTCACAACTCCAGGAAGGCACTATGTTGTGGCAAAGGGGCAGCCCTTTAAAGAAGCCTAAAAAGCTGCAAGGCAGTTCTAAACAAAGGAAAGTCCAGAATTCAACCTGGGCATCATCATAGTGAGAAACTATTAGGATAAAATTGTAATGAGGCCCTCCCCACCCCTTAAAAAAAGCAAAAAGAGAAGACAAAAATAATTGGAGACTAAAACAATTATTAGTACCTGTGGCAAAGGATTGTTTGCACCCCAAAGGCAGCTCCTTGCTCCTTGTGAACCTACTTACAGTCATTTAGAAAGGTAAAACAGAGTCTTGATAAGCAAAATTCCTTCAAGCTCATCCTTTTGTACACAGTTAAAAACACTATATTTATCACTGGTGTTTTCATAACTCTGATTGTTTTTGCCCCCCAAAGGGGAGGGACTGTTGTTTTTAGCATTACGATCAGTTGTGCTGAAAGTTTAGAAATCCCACCTTATTAAATGTCATTTGACAGGAGAAGCAGGGGCAGGCTGGTACTATTGTCCTCCTTGGTAAGACAGCAAAATTAAGGAGCCCCTCCCCCCAAAAAATCCTCAGAGATACTACCCAGCCCTTCCAATTACTGAATCACCTGGGGATTTATATAACTCCCAATCAGAGGTGTTGATCAGCACAAAACAACCCAGGCCTAGCACCAAGTTGTGGTCATGCCATCCTAGAGCAAAAAAAGCGATGCTTATTGAGCCTATGCAATTTACCTTGGGTAGGCTGGCTTTTTCTTTATTTAAGAAATTGGAAATACTAGAATACAACAAACAAATCACTACCATTGAGAGCTTAGGGATATTTGAGGGGAAAAGAAAACAAGATAATGGCAAATGTCCCTAGGACAGTAAATTAAAAGGGAAAGGATTGGAAAGTAAGGTCAGGGTTCCACTATCATACCACACTTGTTAGGAATTTTATTCTACCAATAATTACACAAGAATCCTTGGGTAAATTAAGCTATTATTTCTGGACCACATTTTCCCATTTTTTAAACGAGAGGTTAAGCTATGGCAGGAGTTCTTAACCTCAGCACTGTTGACATTTTAGGCAGGATACTTCCTTGCCGTGGGGCTGTCCTGTGCATTGCAGGGTATTTAGCAGCACCCCCGGCCTCTACCCACTAGGTGCCAATAGTACCTCCCCAGTTGTAACCATCAGAAATGTCTCCAGATATTGCCAAGTATCCTACAAGGGCCAAAATCACCCCTGGATAAGAACCACTGATCTAGGGTAATTCTGATGTTCTCTTTATTTTTTGGAAACTTACAAATCATGTGGAAGGAGTTGGATGGATGAGTTCGACATGCAGGGAACACATATATAAAAAGTCAAAGAGTAGAACATGTGGAATTAGCCTGGAAAGAGAGGTTCTCGATCTTGGCTGAATTTTAGAATCACCCGAGGAGCTTTTCAAACTCCTAGTCTAAAGGTGAAAAACCTGACCAATTAGATCAGAACTCCAAGGGCTGAACAGAGTTTTCCGGGTTATTCCCATATGCAGCAGTTTGGGAACCACTGCTGGAGAGCATAGTGTACACAGAAGTAAAAATAAGTCTGTTCATTATTCCTCATGATTCTGATAATACTTTATTATACTTATCAATAAGAAAACTAAAAATCCAGTCTGTGCTGGCATTTTGCAAAGCATGGAAACAAGCCATCTTAAATCAGGCCAATCTCAAGCTTCAGCGTTAAATGAAACCTAGACACATTTCCAGGAAAAATGCATGAGTATATGTACACCTAAATAAAGTTGAAGAGCCAGTGTCTTTGGAGGAGGCACCACCATTCCCCCCGAAAATCCTCTGTTCCCTGCAGTTATTGACCTGAGACTATACCAGCCATGGTCTCCAAATCATGACTGTCAATTTCATTAATCCTGTCCAACAAGAGATTATCGGTTCCACTTTATCAGGTAAACGACAGTCCCATCAAAAGAAAATGTGTGCACTCCTAGGAAGAGGAAGACACACTCCCCTGGACTCATTTCTGAGTGAAATCCGTCTGTGTGGCCTTCCTGGAAGAGGCTCAGGCATCCAACCAATGAGGTAAAGTCACTACCAACCTGATTTAACATGAATATGACATAAGCAGTTTGAAAGGGCCACTCTAAAGTAATTAAAGAATCCTGGACTGTTTCCTGGGGATTCTGTGCTGATTAATTCAGGACTCTCTGCAGAGTGCTCACAATTACCTGAAGAAGAAAGGTGTGACATAAAAGTATGCAATCTTATTTACTGTAATATTAGTTTGCTGTTACAAACAAATAGCAGCTTGTTTGTAACAAACTGACAGCCAAAATTTACTGAGCACTTACTCTATGCCAGGCCCTGTGCTAGGTATTTTATATAAATTATTTTATTTAACCCTCACAACAACCTAATTAGATTGCTGTTGTTATTACTATCCCTGTTTTACACTTGAGGAAACTGAGGTTTAGAGAGGTTAGGGGACTTGCCCAAATACATGCTTCCAGCAAGCACAGGAATGGGAAATAAGATACAGCCAGTCTGACAGCAGAGCCTAACTTCTTGAACATTATGTAATGTGGCCTAATGAGACTTCTGTTCATTTGTCAGAACATGAAACTAATAATTTTGCACAGCATTCTTTCAATCAAGAATCTCAAAACACTTTTGAAGTATATAGTATATAGGCTCATGCCCAGCTATGATCCAAATGGAGAACTTCTATGCCATTGTTCTCAAAGTGTGGCTTCTGAATCAGACCTCCTAAATCAGAATCACCTAAGGGACCTTATTTAAAGGTAGGTTCCTGGGCCCCATCTCACACCTATCTTGTCAGATTTTAGGGAGCAAAGCAGCAGCCAGGGTGGAAATTTGCATTGTGAACAAGCTTCCCAGATGATTTTTTTGCCCATGAAGTCTTGAGAACCAGTTCTCTAGAACTGACACACCTTTGCATCCACAAAGCATAGTCTCACGCCTGCAAAATATGAAGAAAGAAAATTTGTCTCTCCACAATTGTAATACAGAGAAACTGCAAAGATCCACTTTAGAGCCAGAAGATTCCTAGTAAGGCCAGCCCCCTTAAAGATCCCTGAATGTATTTTAACATATTCAATTTTAGACATAAACCCACTTACTGAAATATTTCGTACTTTGCACTGAGAATCCACCTTCCTCCAGAGATGGGAAATCTGCTTTATTAATATCACTTAAGCTGTTACTCAAAGCCCTCAACACGCACACATACACACATACACGCCTACATCACACAGCCCTATGTGATTTTGAGTAAACACTATGTAACCAGAAAATGAAATTGCTCTCAAATAACCATTATGACTTTTCTTACATGCTCACATTGCAATAAAATTTGGAGTGAGAGCTATCAGTGGAGATGGAAATTACAGACCATGCATTTCTCTGTTAGCTATGAGCCCTTAAGGGCTGAGATGGCATCTTATTCCTCTCTGTATCTCTAGCCAAGCACATAGTAGGCAATTAATCCAGTTTTGTGTCAAGAAAGAAGAAAGGAAAAAAGGAAGCTTTGAGGGAATTACTGAGCAAATCAATTCTCGATGAGAAGGAGCCTCACAGGTCATCTCTTCCCCACACAGCCTTTGCATAGGTCGGCTCTCCAAACATAAGAGAGCAGGGAAGGTTTTCTCTAACTGCCTGACTTCTCTCAGCAACACTTCTTCAAATCTTGAAGCCATGCCCCTGTGCATCAAAGGAGAATCTTCTCAAGTTCTTCAGCACACGCATACGACCCCAAATAAACCTCCAAATGAAAACCAGAATAAAACACACTGAGCATGGAGAGGAAAGAGGGGAAAGACAGACTGTGGTTAAAAACAAAACGAAACAATAACAACGTACAACACACCAGGGGTTGGAAGATTATCATTTTCATTCATAGCGAGGATCGCATTGAGTTTTGCTTCACTCTGCTATTCATGAGTTTCATATTCTTCCTTACACTAAAACATATTTATTCTGTTGCTTCATTCCCTCCAGTCCCTGTGTAGCATGAATATTCACAGAGCCACTAGAGGCTGCAAATATGCACACGCAAACATGCCTACATCACACACAAAGGTTAGCCTCTTGATCCCCGGGAACTCACATGATTAGATAATGTCCAAACTGCTGTGAAACGAATACTAGGGATGATGCTCCCCAGACAGCATCAGGAGAACCTGTGTGTGGAGATGGTTTCCAGCCACCAGAATAGTTCTGAGTCGATTTATTTACAGCATCTTACTCAGACTTCCGCATACTCACCTCTGACCTTGAGGAGACCCTAGAATCATCTTCTTCCAAATCCCTCCTTTTACAGACAAGGAAATCAAGCTCAAGGTAAAACTGCTTGTCTGTAATTAGATGATGAGTTGGTGCCTGAGTATCAATCCCGTTGTCTCACTACTATGCCATAGTGGAACCAATATTTTGCACTTAATAGATAGCAATCTGGCAGTTCAACAAGAAAGTTCATTCAGAGTCTTCTCTGTAATGACTAAATTCAATTTCTACAAATAATTGCTAATTTTTGTTACACTTCCTGAAGAACACTGGACTCCGATAATCAATATTCTAATAAATGAGTTCCAGTGCTGTTTTTTTGTTATCCTCTTTTTTTAAGTGCTAGTGGCTAAAGGGAATAAATTGTGGAAAAAGAAAAGGTACTTTCAGGTTTAGAAAAATCTAAGACCTAGATATTCCCATTGGCTACATGCTTTCACTTCGTAACTCCAACCCTGGCCATAGTTAAAGAGAGCTTCTCAAACTTTACTAACATATGAATTTGAAAAGAAGCATTTCATGATTAAATATGTCAGGGTAGGGCTTGAGGTTCTGTGTTTCCAATAAGCTTACAGGTGACACCAATGCTACTGGTCACAGGGCCACACTCTGAGTAGCAGGATTCCAAAGGACCATCCACAGCAACCAAAGTATCAACACCTTGCAAAGCAAACCAGGTGGCAAAGAATAGAATCCAGTCAGCAGGCCCTGAAAGCAATGCTTACAATGAAAATGGCAGAGCAGAAGACATGTTCAACAAAGATTAGTCACCAGCTAATTAAACAATGTCCTCTGGGACTTAAGTCTACCTTATCTAGCTGTTGATGTCAGAAAAGCCCACCATGTCAGCATGCAATGGTGGTACTTTATACTTATCCAGGAAACTCACATCAGAGAAATAAATCTGGAAGCAGAAAGGCAACAGAGACCCTCGTTCTCTGTATTAACACCCAGGAGCAAGGACTAAATGAAACCAGAGCATTTTCAGTTGCTCATAAATAACATCAATGCCAAGTGCAAGGAAACGGAAAGATCGTTAACGATGAAGCCAGGAGAATGCAACGCTGAATCCAGCCCTATCCTTGGTTTACTCAACAAACCAAACCATCATGTCTAACAACTTTGCTTGGAAAATAGGTTTTGTGCCAGATGGACATTTATTTCTGAAAATCAAATGGGCAAATTAATTTCAACCTTTCTGATTAAGTAGATCTTGCCTTTCTATGAACAAGCTTTCAACCTTTCCCCAAGGGAATTGAGTGGTAACACGGAGAGCATGACCGTTTATTTGGCTTAAGGAACACATTAATTTATCTGGTTTATAGAATTTAAACATCTGACGAATGACAGAGGGGTTGATTTTATTCATCAGCTAATTGCTTTGCCACCTGGAGCTGGAGCTTTATATATTCAGCTTATAAAAGATCTGAAAAGGATCTCAATTATTCTTTAATTTGTTCCTTGAATATAAAGTAGGAAAATCTGGCTTAATCAAACATTGTCTCAATTCTACTGGGATATGTCTAGTTACCTTATAACAAGGTAAGCTTTCATTTAATCATATGATATGATAATTCCCCACTTTCAAGCCAAGTATCCTCTTAGTTACAATCAATTTTCCACTGAAAAAATAAACATTGTCTCTTTACTGAAATCCCAGTAGAGAAAAATAGGCCTTTTTAATAAAACTTGCTGCTAATACAACCACACTAGGAATTTCTGTGTAGGAATCCATTAAACCCCCTAATTTGACATTGCTGGTAAATTGCAGAATAAAGTGAGTTCCATGAACAATTCTCTATGCACATGGCCATTCTTGGCACACGTGGAAGAAATGGATAATGAGTGCGCACACACACACGCACGCACACAGAGCAGTACTGGAATCTATTAAATCTCACTTAATAAATGTTTTAATCAAGTTGAATACACGCACACACACAGAGCAGTACTGGAATCTATTAAATCTCACTTAATAAATGTTTTAATCAAGTTGAATTCTACAATTTATCAGAGGAGGAAAAAAGAGAAGAAACTAGCAGTCATGCAATTTCTTTAATTGCACTGAGTGAATCTGAAATGCCAGCATGTGCTAGAAGGCTGCTAGGAATCCCAAGACATAAAAGCAGTGACTGCTAGGCAACTGGGACACCTCCTGAAATGGAATCTTGCAACAGGCTGAAAGTTAGACTGTAGCGTCATTATTTTAATGATCCAGGGTATTGTGGGTTTAAAGGCATGTATTTGTTTCTCATCTTACCAGGTTTCTTTTCCTCATCTCTTAAATGCTCCAGGAAGGGGCAAGACAGCTGCCAAGACGTGCTCAGTCAGGGAGAATGGGGGCCAGGCATTGCACAGGCTTCCTGGAGTAAAGTAGGTCACCACCTAGCACCCCATTTGAGAAGAAAGGGGTGCTTCTGAAGCCTAAGGCAGGGGAATGACAGAGGTATAAGCAGACAGGTGGCATCAGAGACACTGGCATTAGCAGCAGGGGCTTGGGTTCAAGGGCAGGTCCCTGTTCTCAGAAATCCTGTAAAAGCAAAACAGAATTTAAACCCCTTAGAAACCTCCTATATATTGAGACAAGGAACCAAAACAAAATTCTGGCAAGGGGGATTGTCACAGGCACCCGAAAACAAATCAGGATCCAAGCAGGGGATTTGATCATAAGCGATAATGCGAGACACTAAGGACTGGCTGAGGGATGAAAGTTTAGAGCAAAACCAGGCCCGTTTCATTATCTTCCAATCATCTAGAACTGGGCCTTCCTTAGAAGTAGTGTGATAAATAAACACTAAAGCATAGTCAAATAAAACCTTGAATGGTAGAACTGAAAGAGATCCTAAGCAATATCTCTTCCATTGTACACATGGATAACATGAGTCCCCCAGATGTTTAGAGATAATACAGCTCAGGAGATAAGAGCTAGGACTCGTAACCCTATAATTTACTAGCTGTTTCTTTGAACAGCTTTTGCCCTCCTGTCAAAGGAGATAATAATGATAGTACCTATATCATAGAGTTGTTGTGAGAATTAAATGAGATAATCCATACACAATAATTATAATAGTGTCTGGGATATGCAACAACTCAGTAAGTGCAGGCATCTATCATTATATTATTATGATTATTATTATTACGACTTTATGAATAAGACCTCAAAAGCACAAGCAACAAAAGAAAAAATAAACAAAAGGGATTATATCAAACTAAAACGCATCTGCACAGCAAAGGAAACAATCAACAGAGTGGAAAGGCAACCTACAGAGTGGGAGAAAATATTTGCAAACTATACATCTGACAAGGGATTAATATCCAGAATATAAAAGGAACTCAAAAAACTTAACAGCAAGCAAAAAAAAAAAAAATCTAATTAAAAATTAGGCAAAGGAGCTGAATAGACAGTTCTCACACGAAGTCATACAAATGGCCAACAAGTATATGAAAAAAATGCTCGACATCACTAATCATCAGGGAAATGCAAATCAAAACCACCTTGAGATATCATCTCACCCCAACTAGACTGGTTATTATCAAAAGGACAGAGAATAACAAATGCTGGCAAGGATGTGGAGAAAGGGAAACACTTCTACACTGTTGGTGGGAATATAAATTGGTGCAGCCATTGTAGAAAATGGTATGGAGTTTCCTCAAACACATACAGATAGAACTACTATACAATCCAGCAACCCCACTACTGGGTATACACCCAAAGGAATGGAAATCATTATGCCAAAGGAATACCTGCACTCCCATGTTTTTCGCAGCTCTATTTATAATAACCAAGATATGGAACTGACCTAAACATCTATCAACAGATGAATGGATAAGGAAAATATAGCGTATGCACAAAACGGAATACTACTCAGCCATAAAAAAAAAGAATGAAATTCTGACACTCATAGCAGCACGGATGAGCTTCGAGAAAATTATGTTAAGTGAAACAGGCCAGTCACAGAAAGTGAAATACCACATGCACTCATTCATAAGTGGGAAGAAGGAAGGAAGGAAGGAAGGAAGGAAGGAAGGAAGGAAGGAA
>NW_007730388.1:93580-97791 GCF_000696425.1 Galeopterus variegatus
AAGGAAGGAAGGAAGGAAGGAAGGAAGGAAGGAAGGAAGGAAGGAAGGAAGGCAATAATATGTTGAACTCTTGAGAGAACAGAACCATGGTTACTAGAGGTGGGAAAGGGGAGGGGATTAGTGAAAAATCAGTTAATGAACACAAGCAATGATTACATTCTGTAATGATGAACATGCTAATTATCCTAATTTGATCATCACACATTGTACACAAGTATAGATACTCAATTCTGTACCCCACAAATACATATAACCAATATGTTTCAAAAAGTTGTCACTGTTATGGACTGAATTGTGTCCCCCTGAAATTTCCACAGTGTACCTCAGAATGTGACTGTACTAGGGCCTTTAAAGAGGTAACTAAGGTTAAATGAGGTCTTAAGGGTAGGGCCCTAATTCAACATGCCTAGTGTCCTTATAAAAAGAGGAAGAGACACCAGGGATGTGCACACACAAAGAAAAGACCATGCGAGGACGCAGCGAGAAGACAGCCATCTTCCAGTCAAGGGGAGAAGCCTTAGGAGAAACCAAACCTGCCAACACCTGGGTCTTGGACTTCCAACTTCCAGAACTGTGAGAAAATTAATTTCTGCTGTTTAAGCTATCTAGACTGTGGTATTTTGTTATGGCAGCCCTGGAAAACCAACAGAGTCACTATCATTATTACCTGTCCAAGTCATACTGCCAACTTAATGGCAGTGCGGGAAGGGGACTGTCCTCAGTGCCCTTTCCATCAGCGGCCCCACACACACTATTTCTCCAAATACCCTATTTGGTCTATTGTAGGAAAACACTGGTCCCTTGCCTGTTAAGAGAGGCCAAGATATTATTTAAGAAAACATAGAAAGTGTAGGAAACATGAAAATCTGGGAGAAAATCAAGTGTCTCCATCTCAAAGAGAGAGGCTGGTTCTGAAATTTATCCCTTCTGTTCTCTACCAGCAGGTCCAGGCTAGAATCTATTCCTGTTGCAACTGTTTCTCTCTCTTAGAATTTTGAGGGTATTATTGGATCAGAGCACAGGGCATGGCACATGAAAAGAGATTATCCCATACCCATCGGACGGAACCAATAAAATGGAATGTTTTCAACTGAACTTATAGTTGGAAGCATTTTGAGAACATGTAATTTGTCTAGTTTTTCCTTCCTTTCCCTCCATGGTGGGTATCTTGGATGCTGGATGCTTGGTACACTGTTGGTTGGTTATACAGATATATCAACCCCTGACGCCACCTCAATCAGCTTTACTAAGGTGAAAATGATGCCATATCTAGTGGATTCTTAACCAAATATGTGTCCTCACCCCCACCAGGGAGTGCCCCATGTGAGGAGAAAAGGGTGAGTTTGCGTTTGTGTCTCTCTGAAGGCAAGTGACATTTGCACTACACTTTTTTAATTCTGTTGCCCTTCTCTCCCAGCACATCCATGTGCACACCCATGTGCATGTCTGCACGCATGCTAATCCGTAACCCCATTTCCATATCTACTTATGCCCTTAATAGCTCTCAATCTAATTGCACTCCAACAAATGTGCTTCCACTAACCTCTCCTGAGGATAGAACTGGCGGGTTGAGCAGAGACATCATTCTGATGCTCCCTAGTCTAAATTCCTTGATAATATTTTCATTTCTCCGCAAGCTCCTTTTAAAATTTGGCTCATAAGTAGGGATGTTTGTTGAGCTGTGCTTACAGCCACAGTGTGGTGTCTGAAGAAGGAACACAGTAAAGCAAAAAATGGGTCCCTGCTTTCTCAGGACTGATTCTCTACCAGGTGGAGACAAGTCACAGGTACTTGAACAATTCCACAGCACCCAGAGCTGTTCATAGGTAAGAGCCAACACAAGCGGGTCAGCTGGCAGTAGAGTGCAGCAGGGGACAGAGAGAGCAAGGGGCGCCTGGCAAGGTAGGTCCAGGGCCAGGCCGTATGTAGAGTGGACTTCAAGGGCCTAAGACTTGGGGACAGTCTGTTGGAGACAAATGCTGGTACCAAAGGCTAAGGATGGGCAGTAAGTCAAGACTGGAGAAGCAGGAAGGTAAGCTGGTGGGACTTCAGATACCACAGGCTGATGAATCTCAGATTTCCACCTCCACCCCTTGCCTGGGCTCTGACTTACACGTGCAACTGCTGAAAGACTTGAATGTCGTATTCTGCCTGGGCAGAATGCTGGATGTTCTCCCTTGTGTTTGTGAAGCTATAGTTTTGGCTGCATGTAAACAAAACCCAAAATAATAAAGGCTTAAATGAGGTTTATTTTTCACTCACATAAAAGTCTGAACTTGTTTGGGGACTCTGTTCCATCAAGTCATCAAGGGTCCAGGGTCCTTCTATGTTATTGCATTGTCATCCCTAAGGTGTTGCCCTTGTCCATGTACTGAGGATGGCTCACCACCAAGGGCAGCATTCCAGCCACCTGGAAGGGAGGAAGGAGACATGCCCCTATCCTTTAGGGACATGGCTCCATTTACATGAGATGTCTAGAAAAAGCAAATCAATAGGGACCAAAATTGCCTAGGGCTGGGGGGATGAGGGGAAAGGGGTGATAGCTAAATGACACAGGGTTTCTTTTTGAGGTGATAAAAATGTTCTAAAATTGACGGTGATGATGGTTGATAATTCTCTGAAGAAAGCGTTAATGGTGAATTGTATGCTTTGTGAATTATTTCTCAATAAAACTGTTTTTAAAAATCTACCAGTCCCCTCTGTGTTCAGACCCCTTTTCCAGTCTTAAGCATTCTCTATTTTGTACTTATTACATCAGGAGGCCCATGTATGATTTACAAGTTTGCCTCTATTTGACCTTTCAGGTCAAGCTCTCATTTGCAATCTTGTACCTTTGTTCTTTTAAATTCCCTGTATATCTGTCTACAGCTCTCCCTAAGATTTCTCACTAAGACACAGTTTCTTTTCCAGAATTCCATCATGTTTTCGAAGATAACTTTTTGGTGTCTTAATCTTAGATAGCCATCTGTTTCCAGTGTCAGGATGAAAAGGTTAAAGAGATCAAACTTTCATCTTAAAACTTTTGCTCCAAGTGGACAAATATCCCAGACGCAGATGGAATGTATGTTGCACAAAGAACATACAATATTTTCTCTTACTTATTTGCAGATACTAAAAGTTCACGTATCCAGTGATGTTTTGAATTCTAAATTCACTTTATTGGAATTAAAAAATAAATTGCTGGAGCCAAAAATATCTAAATAGTCAGTAAGAAAACAAAATTAACCTCCCAGCCTTTGCTCATAATGAATGATTTCTACACACTCTCTGGTGGTTAACCATTTCTAAATACTATGCCCACTCAAAATTGTGTCTTTACTGAGCATCCAAACTCAGTTATTACCTGAGTTTTGTGCCATGGGCATTTGTTCCTTAGCAGTAAACCAGATCATTGTGGTGCCATAAAATATCCCTTGAATACCTAGTGAAGTTAAAGAGCTCTCTGTGAAAACAAGTAATTCAGACTCCCTTTCTCAGATGGGATCAAAGTAAAAGAAGCAAAAAGAAAAAAGAAGAAGAAGAAGAAGAAAAATACGCCATTTGTAAACAATGGACAGTTCTGGGTACTGAGAGTATGATAGACTTTCATTTTCTTTTTTTTTTTTTTTTCACTTTTCTGTATTTTTTTAATTGTCCAAATAATTTGTTAGATAAGTAAAATTTTAAAATACGCCCCACGCCTTTCAAAGCTCTGTTCCCATGATTCCAATCCAGAAACCATTTCAATATAATGTCCTAGTAGGCTTTGGCCCCAAAATAAATGGGANCCAATCCAGAAACCATTTCAATATAATGTCCTAGTAGGCTTTGGCCCCAAAATAAATGGGAAATTGTGTGATTTTTCTTGGAAACCATTCTGCCCCCTTCCTTGTTTTCAATATTCTTTTCCCACCTACCAGGGCAGTTCTACCCTCTACTCAAGAATCTGTACTTTCCCATACGGGATTTAAAAGTCAGCCTTTCAAGGATCATTGGAATTTCTTTTGCTTTTTATTTTGGAATAATTATAGATTCACAGGAAGTTGCAGAGACATATGCAAGCAGATCTTGGGCACCCTTCATCAGCCTCCCCCAGTGTTAACATCTTGAAGAACTATTGTACTATAATGCAATATCAAACAGGAAACTGACAGGATACAAATCATAGAGTTTTATTCAGATTTCACCAGTTATACATGCACCCCTGTGTGTATGCATATGTGTGTGTGTGT
>NW_007730388.1:98265-100872 GCF_000696425.1 Galeopterus variegatus
TTTATTCAGATTTCACCAGTTATACATGCACCCCTGTGTGTATGCATATGTGTGTGTGTGTAGCTCTGTGCAATTTTATCACTTGGTACCTTCATGTAATCACCAACACAATCAATATACAGAATTATTTCATCACCATACGACTCCCATGTGCTACCCCTCGATAGACACACTCATTTCTTCCCCCACCATTCCTAACCCCTGTCAACCACTTTCTATCTCTATGTTATTTCACAAATATTTTATTGATAGAATCATGCAGCATAATTAGCTTTGTTTTTACTCAGTATAACTTCTTTGAGGTTTGTCCAAGTTGTTGTACATACCACTAATTCATTCCTTTTTATTGCTGTGTAGTATTCCATTATAATATGTACCACAGTTTTACCATTCACTCATTGAAGGACATTTATGTGGCTTCCAATTGGGGGCTACTAATAAAGCTGCCATGGATGTTCCTGTAAAATTTATGATGAATATAAGTTTTCATTTCTCTGGTACAAATGCCCAAGATGGAAATTGCTGAGTTGTATGTTTAACTATTTTCCAGAGTAATTGTATAATTTTACATTCTCATCAACAATGTACAAGTTATCCAGTTTCTCCACAAACTTGCCAGCATTTGGTGTTATCACTACTTTTAATTTTAGCCATCCTGAGAGATGTATGTCACCGTGGTTTTAACTTGCATTTCTCTAATGCCTAATGATAATGAACATCTTTTCATGTGCTTGTCATCTATATACTCTTTTCAGAAATACCTGTTCATGTCTTTTACCCATTTTCAAATAGGATTGTTTGGTTTTTTAGCATTGAGTTTTGAGAATTCTTTATGTATTCTAGGTACGAGTCCTGTGTCAGATATGTGATTTGCAAATGTTTTCTCCTAGTCTGTGATGTGTCTTTTCACTCTCTTGACATGGTTTTTCACAAAGCAAAAAGTTTCTAATTTCAATGAGGTCCGATTTATCAAATATTTCTCTTAAGGATTATGCTTTTGGTGTCAAGTCTAGAAACTCTTTGCCTAGTCCAAGGTCACAAGGATTTACTCCTACTTATTTTCTAGAAACATGATAGTTTTATATTTCATGTCCATAATTTATTTTGAGTTAATTTTTTCATAAGGCATGAGATTTATGTTGATATCTAGTTTTTTGCTTATGGATGTCGAATTGCCCCAGCACTATTTATTGAAAAGGCATCCCTCCTCCATCAAGTTTTAGTTAATTGTCAGTATATAGCAATGCAATTGATTTTTGTGTGTTGATCTTATAACCTTTAGCCTTGTTAAACTCACTTATTTCAAGAAGTTTTTTTGTAGATTCCTCAGGATTTTCTATGTCCACTTTCATGTTATCTGCAAATAGAGACAATTTTATCTCTTCTTTTTCAATCCGCATGCCTTTTATTTCTTTTTCTTGCTTTATCACAATGGCTAGAACTACCATTACTATATTGAATAAGACTGGTGAGTGCAGACGTCCTTGCCTTGTTCCCAATCTTAGAGGGAAAGCATTCATTTCTTCACCATTAAGTATGATGGTAGCTGTATGGTTTTTGTAGACACTCTTTATAAATTTGAGAAAGTTCTCAACTATTCCTAGTGTGCTAAGAGTTTTTGTTATGAATAGAAATTAGATTTTTTCAAATTTTTTCTGTTTCAATTAATATTACCAATGGTGTTAAAATGAGGGATTACATTGATTCATTTTTAAATATCAAATTAGCCTTGCATGTATGGAATAAACCCCACTTGGTCATAGTCTATTATTGTTTTTATGCTTTGTTAGATTTGATCAGCTAAAAAATACTTTTAAATATTTTTGCATCTAAGCTCATGAGAGACACTGGTCTATGGTTTTCATATTTTGTGCTGTTTTGTCTGGTTTTAAAATCAGGGTAATACTCACCTCATAAAATGAGTTGGAAATTATTCCCCCCTCTTCCATTTCCTCCAAGATATTGTATAAAATTGGTGTTAATTCTTCTCTCAAGTTTTCATAAAATTCTCTAGTAAAACCACTAGGCCTGGAAGTTTCTTTTTCAGTGCTATTTAATTACAAATTCAATATGTAGATAGTTATAGAACTATTTATGTTATCCATTTAATCTTGGCTAAGTTTTAGTAACCTACTTTTTAGGAATTGGTCCATTTCTTCTAAGTTTCTAATTTCTGACAAATTTGTTCATAATATTTCTCTATTATCCTTTTAATAGCTACAGGTTCTGTTTTGATAGCCTCTATTTCACTCCCAATATTGGTGATTTGTGTATTTTCTCTTTTCCCTTATCTTTATTAATGTTGCTAGAGATTTATCAATTTTATTGATTCCTTTTGAGTAACTTGGTTTTTGTTTCATTAATTTTTTGTATTATTTTCCAGTTTTTAATGTCACTGATTTCTGCTGTTTATTATTTAATTCCTTCTGTTTGCTTTGGGTTTGTTTTGCTCTTCCTTTTCTTGTTTTTGTGGAGTGAGAACTTATGTTATTGATTTTAGATCTTTTCTATTTTATAATGTAAGCATTATAAATTTCCTTCTAAATACAGCATTCTACAAATGTTGATATGTTGTTTTTTAATTTTTATTCATTTGTATTTTTTTTT
>NW_007730388.1:101625-102887 GCF_000696425.1 Galeopterus variegatus
ATAATTTCAATCCTTTTAAATTTGTTAAAGTTTGTTTTATGACCCAGGATACAGTCTATCTCGGTGAATATTCCATGGGTACTTGAAAAAAATGTATATTCTGCTGTTGTTCAGTGAGGTGTTCTATAAATTGCAGTTATATCCTATTGTTTGATGGTATTGTTTAGTTCTTCTATACACTTGCTGATCTTCTGTCTACTAGGTCTATCAATTGCTGAGAGTGAGGTGTCAAAGTCCCCAACTATTCAATATTCTTTCCCCCACCTATTTCAGTCCCACTCTCCACTCAAGGATCTAATACGTTCCTTTCTCAAATGTAATGCCCTGAAGGATTCAAAGGAGAGGAGCCACTCCCTTGAGAACTATTGACATTTTAGATCAAAGCCCTGAGCACAGATGAAATGTGGTAAAACCCAAGTCTCAAACTTGCTGGAAGTAGATGCCAAAAGAGATGCTGCCACATATCAAAGTTGGTCCAGGAGACAGCAGATGAGTCAATCAGGCAAAGCCAAAATTATTCCACCAAGTAGGTTGGGAGAGGCCAACGGCCAAATGGAGTAACCAATAGCCAGAGTCTTAATCAATGACCGAAGTCAGGAACCAGCCAAGAAGCTTGAGAAGTGTCAGGATCCAGGACCTCAAGAAGACATGTGAGGGTGCTAGGACTCCTATGATAGTGCCAAGGAGCCCCTCCCTGGCCATGCTGTTGTTCACCCTACAGTTACTCAACACTTTTAATGTAACCCAAAGGAATGAATTGCTACTGGAACAGTTTCCATAATCAGCAAAAGGACAGTGGGGAAGGTATCTTGAGGTATATTTTCTGGATATTCGAAAATCATTCTACATGAGTCTCACCTTATTTGACCCATACATCTCATTAGCCCTCGTCAGGGGCAGAAGTACCTACTGAAGAATCATTAGACAAGGTAATGCCCAGGAACAGATTCAGAAGAAAGAGTGACTTTAGGAAAATGGGTAAAACCTTCTACAACTGTAACTGGTAAGTAGAATGTCTGATAACCCACAAATTAGTTATCCTGGGCTTCTAAGAGGCGTAAGACTGCCATTTTGGTGCACTTGATGCTTAACCTGCCCCTCGTTTATGTTATTTCACTGGAGATAACTCTGAAATGATGCCAGCAATATTTTTAACCACGTTAGCAACCTGTTAGTGACTCTTGTCCTTTGATACCAACATTCCAATCTATATGACAAGAAACCTTGTTCAAGGCCCTGCCCCTTTCCTACAAGTCTGGGGG
>NW_007730388.1:103530-108541 GCF_000696425.1 Galeopterus variegatus
GGGGGTTTGTCCTTAAATGCACAAAGGTACTCTTCCTGAGATCTGGTCTGGAACAGGGTCCTCAAAGTACTGTGACAGACCTAAAGGGGAGGCACTCAAGAGGGGCTCTTTCTTTCCTTAGAAAAGAGCTCTACCCGAGGCAAAGAGAAAGCTGCTGGCCGCCCAAGTTTTGCTCTCCGAGGTCTCAGAATTCCCCAAGATAGGGCTGTAAAAGAAGTTCCAGGGCACCTCCATAACCCTTCACATACCACTGGTGCCAGTCTCATATGTGTCCAGGAAAAGATGAAATAGATGCCCCCACAGGGGATGGCTGGTTTATTTTATCACATATTTTAAATGAAGCACAAAGCCTACACTAAGATAAAGTGAAACCAGGGCATTCACAAAGAGCCCCAATCCCACTGTAAGTGAAAGACTAAGTACACTACATTGGATTGCTGCCTCGTCAACCCAAGATACCGTGTAGTGGCAATGTGCTGCTACAGTGTAGTGCTGGGCCCCAACAATAAAGCAGGGACTGTAATTACTATAATGACCTCCCACTGCTATTGTGTCTTTAATTAAGTCTTTATCAGTAGGCATTTGCCACTTAAACCTAACTCACTGTAACTACAGCAGCGTATCATCTACATTTTTACAAAGAATACTGAATCATATTTCTGTCACAAAGATGAAAGGGAATATTTTAGTTCAAGTGCCATTTGCAGACAGCCACATAAAGAAAAATCAAGCTGTCCTTTAGCATCACTTTCTGACAAGTGAAACTCAACGGAGAGATGCCGAGGGGTTTTGTGTATGTGTGTTTGGGCTTTGCAGGGTTTCTTTTTACCAAATTCCACTTCCTTGCTACATAAACTACAGGAAAAGAATGACCCCAAATTAATAACACACTTGATTACGCAAAATTTCTTGAGGTGGAAAGGGGCTGTGCCTCTATATGAGGCTCTGAGATGCTGAGTGGGTTGTCCCTACTCACAGCGTGGGTGACAGCCCAGCCAGGTCTATAACTTGCACCTCATGGCTGCACGCTCT
Organism: Galeopterus variegatus; assembly: GCF_000696425.1. Classification (NCBI taxonomy): domain Eukaryota; kingdom Metazoa; phylum Chordata; class Mammalia; order Dermoptera; family Cynocephalidae; genus Galeopterus; species Galeopterus variegatus. The sequence goes on from NW_007730388.1 coordinate 104,563, forward strand.
TCCCACCCCACGGTGAAGCCTCCTGTGGAAAACCCCATTTCACCCAGTGAAGCACACTGGAAGTACCCTGGGCCTGAAGCGAACACAATCCAAGTTCAAGTTACCAGTTGTAATCACTTCCTTACATTAGCCTTAAAGAGAGTGCTCAGATGGCTTTGTGGCAGAGCCCAGCTCAGTGGGCCAGACAACCCTCTTATCAGGAAAAGCCGCCCCAATTCCAGGCCTCCTCAAGTGTGTTGGCCGTGAGCCTCTCCTGCAGCGCTTACCCCTTGGTGAGGGAAACATGAGCCCACACTCTGGTCCTCTCTCCTCTGAGGTAATGCAATCCACTTAGAATCAGGGAAAGCCTCCAGCCCCCGCCTAACCCCCCACCCCTGTGGCCAACAAGTCTGACCCACACCAGCCTCCACTAAGTGGTGAGGCTGTGGCATCATCATTTGTGCTTTTACACATCACCAAAAACCTTTTGGCCTTAAAACCTGCTCCTCCAAAGGACACAGATCCTTCCAGAATTGGGGAAGGGCATGTGCATTGTGGGGGTAAATGCCGAGAGGGTATCCCGGGCCCCCTGGAGGAGAGGACAGGATAGGGAGTTCAGAGGACACTCTGGGGTCTGAATGGCCCCCCTGTGCTAGAAGCCCAGGACCGAACTCGGCTTTACTCTGACAGTCCTGTAGGCACTGAGATGCAAAAACCTTTTGGCCTTAAAACCTGCTCCTCCAAAGGACACAGATCCTTCCAGAATTGGGGAAGAGCATGTGCATTGTGGGGGTAAATGCCGAGAGGGTATCCCGGGCCCCCTGGAGGAGAGGACAGGATAAGGAGTTCAGAGGACACTCTGGGGTCTGAATGGCCCCCCCTGTGCTAGAAGCCCAGGACCGAACTCGGCTTTACTCTGACAGTCCTGTAGGCACTGAGATGCAGGTGACTTTCTGCTTGTTTATCTCAAGGATTCTGACTCCAGCTGGGAAAACCTGATGCTGCCACCAATTTCCACCTTTTTTCAGTGTCATCTTTGGCCATGACTGTTCCCCGCTTTTCTTTCAGTTCTAATTTCATTTTTAACAATATAAAGGCTTTGCCTGGACACAGAAGGACTGAAAATGAGAACAAAATGGAAAGTGAAGAGAGAGCATGCTTCCTGAGGGGCCGGGGTCGGGGGGAGGATTCTATTCAATTTTCTCCCAGGTATTTGCACCCACTGGAGAGCATCGCAGCTTTTCTCACCTTGGCGAGGACACCTGCTGGGAAGGTGTGACCCAGTTTATGTGCAGCCATCGCCGCTGGCTGCTTCTATAACTGCACGACCGCTGCTGAGGCAGCCAAGCCTGCAAACTCCAGCAAAGGATTTTGTGTTACACGAAGAAGAAATCCAAATTGTCCTCGGCCCTAAATTCAGTACAATTTCAAGATGCTCAATAAATTCTTGTTCCTGCCTACCCATTGCTGATGATGTACCAGGAAGCTGGACTTAGTCTTTAAGTATTTCTAGGTGTAGCATCTTCCTCCCCACTTGTCTTTGTTCTCTGAAGGGCTCTTCTCAACTAAAGATGTGTGTCAGTGAATTGTGATAACCCTGTCACCGGTGGCCCGTGGGCACCTCTTTGCTTTGCTTCTCTCTCCCTGGCTTGCCACTGAGCCGGTATTGCTGCTGTGGGATGATCTTTTCCCAGGGTTTGCACCCAGCCAGGCTGTGTCTTGGCCAGTGCCAGAGGGAGAAGGGGGCTCTGAGCAGGTGGGTCTGTGTTCATAAGGACCACGCCTCTGCAGCCAGTGCACTCACGACAGCCCACAGCGGCTCCCAGCCTTCCTCGATCAAGTCTGCTGCCCTTATGGGGAGCTTAGGCTGATGATTGTTGCTGCTAATGTCCTCAGCTGGTACCTTTTCATCTAACAAAGGACCCAGCCAAGTGATGAAAGACATAAGCCAAAATCTACTCTACGCCTCATCATTCAAACACTTGGCTTTCCTCGTGCCAAGCCACTTTCCAGTGACTGGCATATTTCTAGGTTCTTTACCACACCCTGCTGTGGTACGTGTCAGGGTATTTCTCTGGGTAAATACCAAGATTCTCCCTGGAGGGTAACAGAAATGTCAGAAGCACAGCTTCTATTAAACAACCTGAAATTATCATTGACCTAAAAAACATATTCTCTAGGAGGAATCTCTCTTAGACATTATTTTCACCAAATGTAGAGGTAATTCCCATCCCCAAAACATGAAGCTGAGCCCAAAGCACCTCATAAATATTTGTTGAATATAAATGAATGATGCATGCATAAATGAATAAGTGAACTTCTCCCTAGAGAGAGCTGATTTCCTTCTCTCTTCCCTCGCCTCTTTTATTCTCAAGCATCCTGTTGCTGATGACTCATAAAAAGCCATGTTTTATTTTCTATATGGAAGATGACAGGAGAATTGCAGGAGATAATACAACTAATATTTACCACCATGAAAAAAAAATAAGAATAGAAAAAATGAGATAAGTCTAGGGGTAAGATTAGTTTAGAAGACGTGTTCTCAACCTTATCTATGCATTAGAATCTTCTGAGGAGTTGTAAAAAGTAATGATGCCTCAGTCCCACCCCCAGAGATCCTGACTTAATTTGTGTGGGGTGTGATCTGGCTATTGGGATTTTTTTAAGTGTCCCAGGTGATTCGACTGTACAGCCAAGTTTGAAAAATGCTGGTTTACAAAACGTCTGTCCTAAAGGTCTAGATAGTGGCTAGAGGAGAATAGCAAATTTGGCTCTGAGCCTCCTAGCAGCTGAAGTAAAAAGAAGAAAACACAATTTATTACACAATCCAAAGTGCCCATAGGATGAAATCAAACCACTTGTTCAGAAGTACAGTTAACCCTGAGACAGACCAGTAAGAGATCTGTACCTGGGAATCCCCACAAAGAAGACATGGAATGAAGCAATCACCTTCAACAGTGTCCCTATAGTATTCCATCAATGAATATTTATTGAGCACCTGCTATAAGATTAACTCTGTTGCAGGCCTTGGAGACAAAAAGATTAACAGACAGACTTGAAACATCTGTGCAATGGTGATTACCAGCTACTGTTATTGAGTGCTGCTCTGTGTTGAGCATTTCACGTCCATTCCCTCATTTCATCCTCACACAACTTGATGAGGCAGGCATTTTATACCTGATGGAGACTGAGGCTCAGACAGGGTAACCAACTGGCCTAACATAACATGTGTGTAGGCAGCTAAGATTCAAACACAGGACTGTCTGACTCAAGTCCATGCTCTTAGCCACTGTATTGTGCTACCTGGAAGTAAATACAATAATAAGTTTTGTAAGACTCTTTCTTCAAATATGCTTTAATGTGAGATGACAGCATAAGCCCAACCACCATTCAGTTAAAGCAGGTCTTTAAGATGTCAGAACCACACAGTTCAAGCTCTACTAAGATGACAGATGCATTTATCCTTTGCCCCAGCAAAGGTGTTCCTACAGGCATTCCAGCACACAAAGGACATACGTACTCAGCTGTTCACTGTGGTATCACTTCCAATAACAAGAGACTAGAACAACAAAATGGGGTACTGGTTGAATAAACTCTGGTACATCCAAACAGTGGCATAACATACAGCTGTAAAAAATGAGGAAGACCTTTATGTTCTGATGTTACGAATTTTAAAAAATCAGACAGTGTTCAAGACAATGTATATAGTATGATGCCTTTTGGGTAAGGAATGAAGGAAAATAATACATACATTCATATTTGCTTATGTTTGCATAAAAAGCACCAGAAGGAATTTATGTTCTGATGTTACGAATTTTAAAAAATCAGACAGTGTTCAAGACAATGTATATAGTATTATGCCTTTTGGGTAAGGAATGAAGGAAAATAATACATACATTCATATTTGCTTATGTTTGCATAAAAAGCACCAGAAGGAACAATAAGAATCTAATGACAATGGTCAGGGCGTAGGTGAGCAAGATGGATAGGGACACAGGAG
>NW_007730388.1:109439-111589 GCF_000696425.1 Galeopterus variegatus
TGTGTGTGTGTGTGTGTGTGTGTGTATAAATATTCAAATACGTAAAAGTATTACCTATTCAAAAAGAGAAAATAAATAATGAAAAAGAGAACTGTGTGAGAGCTAAAGTCCTCAACTGTCAAGTGATAGAGCTGGAATTTGACCCCAGGTCTGTCTGCTCCCACATCTGTATTCTTGACATCACAGTGCTCACCTCCCCAAAACTCGTAGACAGCTCGCTTGTTATTTGCCAGCAGGACTGACTTGGATGCAGAGGACCTGCCTCCACTCTCTGAATCCCTACCCCCACCCAGTGGTTCAGGATCTGGGGCTCCAAAGCACCGTTTCATTCAGGTTTATCTGTTGGTTTTTTAATCTCCATCAAAGAATAGGGCAGTAGTAACCAGTCAGGGTGGGAAGCATTTGCAAGGAGAGGTACACTCTAACAAAGACAAGTTGAGTAAGTTTAGATTTACAGCCCTTTGTAATCCAAGCATTTAGGGCTCATCTGTTTAGGGTGAGTTGTGTGCTATAAGCCCTGCTGGTAACAAATAACAATACATGCCAAACACATTATAGCTGTCGACCTGGTTTATGGCTGTGTCTTGGCTTATATTAAGGAAAGGGCTGCTTCTGCCAACACAGAACAAGGATGCTGTTCTACACTGAAGAGAAATTTCAAACAAAATCTAGAACTTTATAGCCTGTCTGCTCTGATTTGGAAAGGCATCTCTCTTTTNTCAAACAAAATCTAGAACTTTATAGCCTGTCTGCTCTGATTTGGAAAGGCATCTCTCTTTTTAAAAAAAGGGAAAAAAAAGAAAAGAAAGAAAAGAAAAGAAAAAGAAGATACTTTTCTACCCTCAACTTTTTTCTCTAGTTTGAAATCATCCCAAAGCTGCCCAAGAAGATATTTAGAAGAATCATTTTCAACATCTCAGGCACAGATGGTAGAGCTGCCCCCAGACAATACAGCTGAGTCGAAAGTACTTGTGTAAAAATCCCCAATTGCTCACTATGTTGGAAAAACCCATTACAGAGATAATGGGTGGTGCTATAGGCCTGAACAAAGTAGAACCTCTTCCCAAGGCATTGCTCTCTGTCTTCCAGCAGATCTTGCCTAAGCTTAACTGGTCTCCCTCTTCTTTTCTTGGAGGGTAGGAAAGATGGGTCAATTTCCTTCCTCTCTCCTGAACTCAGGGCAGCCACATTCACTTTGCTTCCAAGAAAGTAAAGCCAAATGCCTGAGGTTTGTGGTTTTTCCAGGGCTGAATGGGGAAAAAGAATTATTCTAGGTAGAATTAATGTTATAAAAGGGGCCCAAATTGACAATATATTGGATTTTAAATTCAGATATGTATAGCCAGAATCTGTTTTATGCAAGACTATGAAATAAGAGAATACTATTGTCAGCAAACTTTGAGTCCCCCTTTTTGTACCCATTCCAGTTCTCTTTGTTAACCCAATAATACCTGCTTCAGCTCAACTACGACTTGGGTACCTACCGTGTGCCAGGTCCACAGTGCTGGAAATATGATGGAAGTGGGACCAAGAAGAACAAACTCCTAAAGAGATCACTTCAACAAAATACAGTGAGTACTACAATGGAGGTGTTCAGAAAGTGTGAGGACAGCTCAGATGAGGGGCTCTGGGGAGATCAGGGAAGGCTTCCTGGAGGAGGTGATATTTGAGCCAAATTTTGAAGGTTACATAGGAGTTAGCCAAGCACTGGCTTTAAGCTCAAGGCTCTGCACTTCACAATGCCACCAGTACCAGTAGCTTTAGACCACTCCCAGTCCCAGACAAAATTACCTGTCATGTAAATTTACCTGCCATTTTCTCAGAACCCAGCTTTGTGCTAGTATTCATATTTTCAAATGATTTGAGGTAAAGTGTCCCCAACTGTTGGCAGCTACCAAATAGCACTTATCTATTTAAGAACCCCTTAAAACCCTACCCACCCGGGCTAGAGGTACTTTTGCTAGTACATCTCCATTCTCACTGTGGCCCATCTATCGACACTATGGTGGAATACACTTAAAGCGACTCACTGAAACTACTAAATATCACTTTTAAAATGGGACTCTGTGAATGTCATTCCACTGATGTTTGTTCATACCCCTCAACCCCTGCCTACAGTTCCAAAGCTCACACACACAAATCCCCCTTTT
>NW_007730388.1:112157-131181 GCF_000696425.1 Galeopterus variegatus
TGTTCATACCCCTCAACCCCTGCCTACAGTTCCAAAGCTCACACACACAAATCCCCCTTTTTACCCCTCTTTTGACCTCTTTTGGTCTTGATCCGAGCCTGGAGAAGGACCAAAGCACTGCACAGGGGGAAGCAGAGACTAATCTGCAACCTGTGTCATATTGTCCCAACCAAAAGCAGCTGGAACCCATCTGTTGTCCTCAGCTCTCTGGGCATGTCCCTGCAGTGGGCCCTGCCCACATTTAGAAACTAAAGCTTATATTCTGTGACTGTCCTAGTTGCATCAGGTCCTTTGTTAAACACTTTGTCTGCATTAGATTATCTTATTCTCACATCAACACTATGAGGCAGGTACTATCACTAGCCTCATCTGAGGAACTGAGCAGTAAGGTCATTTTTCCAAGGGCACAATTAGCAGTGAGAATGTATGAGATTCAAACCCAGGGAGTCTGACTCTTGAGCCCATGCAACAGCAACGCCCTAACTACCTGTAGTGATAAGGAATGGAGACTTCAGAGCCTCAGATCAGAGTCTGAATCTCAGTCTCACCACATACTTAGCTGAATGACACTAGACAAGTTAGTCTCTCCAAGCCTCACTCTCCTCATCTGCAAAACAGGACCAGTAACAAAACCAACTTCATAGGGTTATGGGGGATAAATGATGCTGTCCTGAATGTAATGAATTGGCACGGGGCCTGACACTTTGTGCATGTTCAAACATAATCACAAGCCTCTCTGTCCCCCCACCACCATGTCACTGAGGGAAGAGATTGAGCTTATTGATTTCTTTCTCCCCAGCTGCCCAACAGAGTGCCTACCATGCAGCAGGCACTTGGAAAATGTTTGTTGAATGGATTGTTCAACATTATTCTCTCTGCTATTTCCAATGACCAAGCAAGGGTCTCCTCTACTTTGACTCACAATAGCTTCTTCTTGCTAAATTCTATTCCTTAACATTCAGAAATAAATTATCAAGTGTTTAAAGAGATCATTCTCGAATTCTTAAATTAGAGGAGTTGTATGATTTTTTTCTTCTCTATAGAAAAATGAGCGAAAGTCGGCTTCCCTTCCCTTCCCCAGACCTTCCTGGGCTCTCGCTTACATTCCAGGAAAACCTCACTTTCACAAATATAGTGATAGAACTTACATAATAAAAAATACCTTGGTTCAGAGGGGGAGGATTTTTCATTTTGTAAGAAGTTTTATAGTTTTTTTGAAATGTCAGTGATCCCTTCAATCTTCACTTTCTCCAAGAGAAATTCGAAAAAAATTAGCTCACATGGAATATTTCAGGAGTGCATTTCTTTAGTAAAACGAGGCACACTCTCATTGAACACAGGTAGTTTCTCACTCAGCACTTTCTTTACTCTCAGAAACACCTGCAGTACTGTCCCCCACATGGCCTGCACATGTGCACCTGGAAAGCACATGCCTCAAGCCCTGTGCTCCACACACTGTTCTAGCCAACATCCCTCCCTTCCACCAAAGTCTCCCTTCAACTCCTCCCTGTTGCTGGGCCCGCCAGGCCATCTGGCAAGCATCCTGCTTAGGCAGTGTGTTAGTTTCCTAGCGCTGTTATAACAAAGCACCACAAACTAGGTGGCTTAAAACAAAAGAAGTTCTGGAGGCCGAAGCCCAAGGTCAAGGTGTTACAGGGACATGCTTCCTCTGAAGGCTCTAGAGGGAAATCCTTCCTTTCCCCTTCCAGCTTCTGGTGGTCCCTGGCAATCCTTGTCATTCCTTGGCTTGCAGATGCATCACTCCAACTTCTATCTGTGTCTGCACATGGCCTGATCTCTCATATGTCTATGTCTGTGTCCAAATTTCTCTCTTCTTCTAAAGCTATCCATCATATTGGACTTAGGGCCCACTCTAATCCAATATGACCCCATTTTAACCTGATTATACACACAATGACCCTATTTCCAAATAAGGACATGTTCATAGGTTCTGAGTGGACATGAATTTGGGGAGGACACTATTCCAAACCAGTACAAGAAGAGATCAGTATGAGTAGAGAGACTCAGCAGCTACCTGTGGGATATGACTTGACAGGTTTCAACATCAATAATCTCCTCTCCCTCCATAGAAAACTCTGCTAGAGTGCCTAAACTCTACCATTAGAGAGACTTTCCTTTGGCTCTCAATGCCAAATAAAATAAAAGCAAAACCTATAATATCCCCAACGCTGTCTGGAGGGATGGCATTTATAAATCACTATCATCTCACACTTGAGTGGTCATCGGTCCCTTTTTAAGCATGACAGCTAGCAGAAGCAAGGTTCTGTTGGAATGGAGCCTGGAATCTGTGACTAGAAGGAAACAGGTGGCACAGGAAACCTAAGTAAGGAGGCACCAAGGGTAGACGTGGCCTCAGTGCCTACTTTGGTACCCTACCATATCTCAGGGAGCCCAGAGCCAGAGGCCAGGCACTGTCAGGGGGCTAGAGGGGGTGGGGTTCATGTTCACTCCAGTTCACATTTAATGAGCACCTACTCTATAACTCTAACCATAACCCATGCTGGGTGCCCCCACGCATTGTCTGACTCGGGACTCACGGCAACCTCGTGATGAAGACCACTCATCTCCCAATTTGCTGATGAGAAGACTAAGGCTGCAGGGAATTAGGTGGCTTGGAAAAGGTTTGGATGTCAGTAGTAAGGACCCAGCTCAAGCTCAGGTACAGACATTGTCTGCCACATTATAGGAGTGAAGAGGCAACAGAATCCAAGGTTTCCAGTCCCAATTCTTCTGGGAGCCAGTCCAGCCTGAAGCCCAATTACTGTACATTCAGATTTGCTCTTCTTAACTTCTGGTTTTCAATTGGCAACTGTTTTCTATTGTGTTTCCAATGTGCCTCTGCGTGTATCTTGGAGAGAGGAAAAAAGAGAATATATGGGTCAATATAAGCAGACTCTTAAAAGCTTATACTTTATCATTGTAATAATCATAATATATTTTACTTTACAGCCACTCATAACTAAAGCCTCTGGGCACCCTAACAAAAATAGCTAAAAGAAAAAAAGAAATTATATTAAACAAAGGAAATACGACTATAAAACCCCCAATAGCTAGAGATCTAAATGAACAACATAAAACCTCCAAACAACAAAACTACAATGAAACCAAGAGGGAAAAAAAAAAACCTTTTCATGAGCTTTACCCTGAAGAATTCCATGCTGTGAGATCACATCTGTTTAAAGCACCATAATTTATCGATATGACATCAAACCAGGAACCAGCCATTGTAAACCTTTCCCGCAGAAACTCTCAGAAAACTAACCAGGTGGTCGGGGAGCGGGGGGAGAGTCTACAGCACATAGCTGGGGCAACAGTGGCTTTAAAATTTCATGTTCAAATACATCTATGTGAAGTTCCAAATCTCGGTACCAAGATGCAAAAATTAGTTCATTCCACGGGTAAGTAGAACTCACACACAAGGCTCTTTTTTTTGTTTGTTTTTTGTTTTTTTGTTTCTTGTTTTTGTTTTTGTTTTTTGCTTGTTTGTTTGTTTCCTAGAGGATCCTTTATTTCTTTTTAATTTTTTTTTAACTTAATATACATTGTACTTGATTTTCTCAGGGCTCTTTTTGTTAACAACAATTTTTTTCTGAGCTAAATCGCCCATTAGTCCTCATTGATGGCTTCTCAAACTGCTGCCAAAGGGACCATTTTCAAAAACAGATACTCTTTAAGACTGGCCACTGAATCCCAAATACTATGAAAGTCTTTGGGGAGGATAATGGCCATTTTATTTATAAAGTAGCCGAGTTAACTGAGCCTATCCTCCCATTCTGATGTTGCAGCCATTTCAAAAATGAAAATTCCTGTTGACCCATGATACCACCATAAACACTTGTTCAGGAACCCCTACGATCTCCTCGTTCATGTTCACGAGGACACTATTTCCCCCAAGCATTTGCTCCCCACATCCCTCCTACATACTTCTCTTGAATATGGGAAGAACAACCTGCTGGGGAAAAATGTTTTGAAGAAGTGGAGGGTTAGGACAGCCCAAGTATTTATAAAACTACCTGGCTGGCAAAATAAAATATTAAAATGTTGAAAGACACTCTGTGCCTGTGTAAAATGTTTTTCAAAATGTTTGCTCATTTTCAAGTACTTTCTAGGTCAGTGTAGATCTTACCACAGGTCTTAGGACGCTCATGTCAGAAACGGGGACCTAAAGCCCAGTGGAGCTTCCAGAAAGAGGACAGAAGGTGGAACCCAGTGATACAGAAGGGTCCATGCATGGTGGAGAATCAGCCCAGCCTGTGTTCTCACTCAGCACCAGCACTAGTAGCTGGAAGACCTTGGATAAGTCACTTATCCTCCCTGGGCCTTGGTTTTCTCATCTATGAAATGAAGAGAAACTGCTTAACAAACTGCTCTTTCTGTTTTGTAGAAGCCTATGCAGTTCAAAGGAATGACCCACAGGACAACTAGGCCAGCTCTCAGAGATTATTCACTTAAAAGAGAAGCCATGGAACGATACACACAGGGCAATACCACTCACCTTTGGAAAAAAGAACCCACCAAACTAGCGCCAGGTGATTTCTACGGGCCCACAGACAGATGGGAGAGAGCACAGCAAGGCAGAGACTGTTGCAAGCAGCCCAAGGCACAAGGGAGCAGACCCCGACTGGGTCAGGGCAAGTGAAAGGGGACTTCATTCCTTTAACATTCAGAAGACAATATATTTATATATTTCTTATGCAAGAGAAAAGAAAACTTTTGTTTTATGTGGCCAATGAAAATTACCATCTAGTCTGTTTCAGAGACTAAATATAAAAATTCTTAAAAAGACTCTGCCAGTCAACAAATGAGAGTGGGTGTTACAATGAGACCAAAATTCGGAGAACCCAGGCTTCTCATTCAGGATGATGTAAGCGTGAATTTTCTTACTTAGCCGCACTCAAAACCTATTTGAAAATGGGCCCTGTAAGGCACTGATGTGTAAAGTGAAATTGCAGCTGGAAGTGGTGAGGTTCTGTGGCAGGTTAAAAACCCACACAGATTCCTTCTGCCCCAACATGTCAACCAGAGGGACACTTGGCACCATCCACCAGGCGCCTACCACCTATGGGACACACATCATCAGCTGCACCCAAAACCAGTTACTGGGGATGCCAATATAGTTGATGGAACCTTCTCCTATTGACCAGGGCACAGAGCCTTAGGTCCTTCTCACTTGGAACTGCCAGCGTAGACTGATGTTAATCTGGAAGGGTTCAGAGCCATGACTCAGATATCCCATTGTCCTCATTCACTTTGATTACTCTTTGGCATTGCTCAATTTAAGCAAAAAGAGCCTCCATGAGCCTTCCTGAAATTACCACAAAAATATTTTCTTCTATACAGCAGAGGTAAAGGTATTACTAGCACACAAAGAGAAGAGAAAATGAAATGACCTCTGACAGCCTGAGATTGTCCAGTGACCGAAATGTTCTTCTTAACTTTAGATAGAGAATGGAAGTCAAAGCAAAGGTTACCCATGTCTTCAACTATTTTATTTAGATTGGCCAATCAAAGCAAAAAAAACTATAGATAGATGAGTGGGGAGACCACTTGGAATTTGCACCAAAGTGATTATGAAGTTTTCTTCTATGACCAACTTGAAAATACATTCGAACACATAAATAAGAAAGACAATAATCTAGGATCTATGCTCCATTTTCAGCAAAGGGGAAAAGAAAGCTATAAAGCTCTAAAATGCAAGAATATCAGGAGGAAAGGCAAATTTTCCCTCCTTTGTTCGTTCCATTTTGCACAGGTCAAATCCCAGATAAAGCCTCCTGCTGGGAGGAGGTGCTGATGATGGGAAGAGAGGCTGGTGGCCTGTGTGGCTATCAGCTCACTCATTATAGGAGCCAGACACCATGCACGAAGCTTATTGTGAAAGGGGAAAGAAAAAAAAAAGCAGGTTTTAACCAAACTAAATATCAATTCACTTTGGGGAAAAATTTATGCTGCAATTTTTTTCCATTTTGCCTGTGTCATCAAAGAAGTGAAGTTAATTCCTACTCTAATACACATTTTTTAAGTTTGAATTTAATTTATGTATGTGTACATGTGTTTGTGTATTTTAAATCAACATTTAGGTTTAGCAAATTAGTGCAGGTTTGCCTGTTTCTGGTGTATGGATCAGTTCCAGATCTGTTTTTAAGCACCAAGCTACTGAAGGATTATTAATTTTTGAATTTGTATTCTTTCTTAATCCCCTAATTCGTTTGGGGGAAATGTCCAGATTGTCAAGTCAACACATGAAAAAACCTCAATGAAGCAGCAAGAAAAAATATAAAACAATAGACAAATAACCACGGGATATATTGCTCATCCTTTGTTGAGCTTGAAATGTGCCAAGTTGGAAATAGAGGAGAGAGGTCTGTGATATTCCACTGGAACATATTGTCACTGTTATAACCAGCCCACGTTCACCAGAGCTGCCAATTATTCCCCAGCCACCATTTTTTTCCTTTAGATTGATCTTCTGCTTGAGGCTGTTTCACACCCATGACTCTGAAGCTTCCCTAGTGGCATGTTGGCTAATTAAGAGCAAAATCCATCTCTTGATGAAATAATGCTGCCACTGAAAAGGAATTCTACATTTTTTTTAATTCTTAATCAGGCTGGAAGGAGCAGTATTCTAACACTTGTATTAAGCATAGGAAAAAGGTCTATAGCTAGCAATTAACAATGATGAAAAGGACAGCGGTTTATAGCATGTTGCAGTGACATTTTTATCAAATTAAATGAGTTTGCTAGGCCCACCAGCTGCATATGCTTATTGTCATTTACTGTTTGGACAGCAACACATCAGCCACTGAGTATCTGGAGGTGCCGGATTTAATAAGTCATTTTGACACTGGTGTGAAACGAGCAGATCAGCATTCTGAAGAATGTGTTCACACTCTGAACAGACAGGCAGACACTCTAAGCATGCGAGGTGACACCAATCAACAGGAAGGAATGATGAAAGCCAGGCTAGGAAGCAGGCAGCAGCGGCAGCAGCAACCACAGAAACACACCACGGTGAGAAAAGAAAAAGATACACACACGCGCACAGTGAACCTACTATTTCTCGGTTTAGCTAAACAGAGCGTCTAAGCAGACAAGGACGCGTAGCCATCCTAGACTCTGGAAACACAAGGACGCGTAGCCATCCTAGACTCTGGAAATTTTCATTTATAATTTAAAAACCTACATAGCTTCCCTACGACAACCACTAAAAGAAGCTGATAAATCTTCAGATTTTTGTTGTTGTTTTGTCTCCTCATGTTTGAAACACAGAAACCAAAAAAAGAAAGAAAAGGAAAAACTTCTACATGCTGGGAAAACAAAAGTTTTCGTTTACGCCTTCTACCTAAAATGTTTCCTCTAAACAGACTGCCTAGCTAGGCTAAGAGGAGCTAGCATTTCTTGGTTTTGATTTACGCTGGGGTGAGGGTATATGTTACTTTCAAAACTCTTGCTTGGAATATGAGATGTGGAATGACATTCTGATAACCCCAAAAGCTATTTATGTCGAGGGAGAGATCTGATACCAATGTCTTAACCGTGTACCTGGCATCAGAGTTAGTTAAAATAAACCAGATAGTCGATTGCCAATTACCTCTTAAAACATGCAGGTGTAATATTCAGCCTAACAAAGGTGACTAGTAATTAGTTTGTGGCTTCAGAAGTTTCTAATGCCATCTAGTGGAAACGGTAAATTTAATCACTTGTAGATCAAAAGAGAGCCTCAAATCCCAGATAATATGTCATTATGCTGCCACATATTCAGAAAAACTTAACACCAGAGTCCAATCTCAAATATATCTCAAAAAAATTTGCTACGGTGCTTTCATAAGATGAGAATGTGCCTTGGAAAATAAGACTTGCCCAGAATACCCTTGAATGCCTGCCCCCTGCAAATGAAGTAATTAACAGCTCCTGCCCATGCCACCGCCATGCCTGTAAGGACATTTTCCTTGTCACTCTTTTCTCTCTTATCTCCTAGACTCTAGAATCTAAAGACGGACTATTTGATAGGTTTCATTATTATTATTCTGCAAGCCAAGTGGGTTTAGCAAAACCTGAAATATCTTTTGAAGTAAATTTTACACTAACTTTAATCTAGAAAATAGTTCGAGAGAAACTAAACACACGCTGCTAGTTTAATCCTAGAAGCTATTCAATTTTCAGTGAACTCTTCATAGATTTTACTCCAGTGAAATTCTATAGTGAAATTATGGCAAGAAGCATAGCATTGGAGATATTATGCTTCCTTTCAAGATGGTCACCAAGCAGCTTTAGCCATGGGCTATGATGCAGGAGTCAAAGGTGTTCCAGGTAATTATAAAAACAAAAAATGGTCTATACCTTATTTTGCATGTGAATACGGGTAGGCAAATAGTTTCTACATCTGTCACTATCCTCTGTATCACCTCTCAAAGACAGTCNCTCAAATATATCTCAAAAAAATTTGCTACGGTGCTTTCATAAGATGAGAATGTGCCTTGGACAATAAGACTTGCCCAGAATACCCTTGAATGCCTGCCCCCTGCAAATGAAGTAATTAACAGCTCCTGCCCATGCCACCGCCATGCCTATCTCAAATATATCTCAAAAAAATTTGCTACGGTGCTTTCATAAGATGAGAATGTGCCTTGGAAAATAAGACTTGCCCAGAATACCCTTGAATGCCTGCCCCCTGCAAATGAAGTAATTAACAGCTCCTGCCCATGCCACCGCCATGCCTATAAGGACATTTTCCTTGTCACTCTTTTCTCTCTTATCTCCTAGACTCTAGAATCTAAAGACGGACTATTTGATAGGTTTCATTATTATTATTCTGCAAGCCAAGTGGGTTTAGCAAAACCTGAAATATCTTTTGAAGTAAATTTTACACTAACTTTAATCTAGAAAATAGTTCGAGAGAAACTAAACACACGCTGCTAGTTTAATCCTAGAAGCTATTCAATTTTCAGTGAACTCTTCATAGATTTTACTCCAGTGAAATTCTATAGTGAAATTATGGCAAGAAGCATAGCATTGGAGATATTATGCTTCCTTTCAAGATGGTCACCAAGCAGCTTTAGCCATGGGCTATGATGCAGGAGTCAAAGGTGTTCCAGGTAATTATAAAAACAAAAAAATAGCATTGGAGATATTATGCTTCCTTTCAAGATGGTCACCAAGCAGCTTTAGCCATGGGCTCTGATGCAGGAGTCAAAGGTGTTCCAGGTAATTATAAAAACAAAAACTGGTCTATACCTTATTTTGCATGTGAATACGGGTAGGCAAATAGTTTCTACATCTGTCACTATCCTCTGTATCACCTCTCAAAGACAGTCCTCACCGGGAGCATGGTTACGATAAGAGAAATCACTGTGCAAGAAATCTCGAGCCCTGAGTGCTAGTGCAAATTAATGTGAAACTTTGAGCTGCGCGTTCCACCTATCCCCACACAAGTTTGCTCATCCATCAGGTAAGGAAGTTAGACTCAAAGTCAACTCAGAAGCCCTTTTTTCTCTAAATTCCATGGTTCAGAATTTCAAGTCCAAAATTCAGGTCTTCTGTTTCATTGTAATAATTGCATTTAAAAGTATTAATTTCATTGTAGTTATTTCACCTAAAATAATAAAATTATTTTGTTAGTATGAGTCTTGCAATGAACTTCACTGTTTGGACTGCTGTTAATTTAAAAAGCATCTTACTGGTAAGAGGAGAGGGCTACATTAAAGAGTTACAAAGTATATCTTTCCTATATACGACCATCTTAGTGTTACTGTGTTAAATAAAATATATTTCATTTTGGTATATTTACAGAGTATTTTTTCAATAGAAAAAAATGTATAGTCATGCCACATGTAAAAACTTCTTTAGAAAGGAAAAAAGAAGAAGAGAAATCATTTGTAGTTCTAACACCCAAAGACTGCAGACTGTTCATTTAACACCAAAGTGTACCCCTCTCAATCCTATCCTTGTGTGTGATATCTACATAATTTATATCATATATATAATTGTATATATTGAATTTCATAATAGCACCATTTTCCTGACAAGAAAAATATTATTTATTATTGTAAGAAATTATTTAAATATGCAAACACATAAAGAAAATTAAAATCTCCCAGAATCTCACCACTCAGAGATATCCTCATTTACTATTTTATTTCTTTAAAGTTCTTTTTCTATGCATAATTTAACACAGTTAAGATTATATTACATATTCTGATTTTAAGTACAATTAACCCAAAAAGGGTCATTCACAAGTCCTAGTTGGAAGATGTTATAAAAAGAGTCTTAATCACAGATTATGTCTGCCACTGATAGTTTCTTCACTTTTCATAATTACAAAAAAAAAAAAAAAAAACTATACACTCAGGTCATTCAAAATGAGTTCTAATAAGCATAAAATTATTACTCAAGTTTCTTGTCAATGCAATGCTTTTACATCACCGAACAAAAATCAGTTTCAGCAGAAGGATGAAAAAAATACTTTCTGGGTTTAGTAATTCTGCAAACACAATGTCCCTGTCATTTAAATATTGCAGGCCCTGTTTGGGACTAGAAAAGAAGTGGTTTTTGTTGTGCTTTAAGTAGCAGGAGATTCTATCTAAACCACAAGGTAAAGAATGTTGCCAAAAAACACATTTCCTGAGACTGAAAAAAATAGCAAAAACCAACAGTAACAGTTAATGAAAACTTTACAGACCACAGCTTCACTCCTGAGTTATAAATCCATTTGAAAATATCTAGTACAATTAGATCCCTGATTGTGGAATCTAAACAGATAAGAAGATATTTATAAATCTTTTCACATTGTGGCTTACTCGTTTCCAAGTCCTTGGTTCCTCAATTGGCTGGAGTAATTGGCATATTGCAGAATTTTTTATATTTTCTTCACAAATTAAGATGACTCTTGGGTTGCAGCATTCTCTCCTCCTAAGCTTCGAAACTCTGTAGACCGCCATCGGCTTTCTGGCACTTAGTTCTCTAGGGATTTAGTTCTCTGACACCAGCCTGATTTTTTTTCCTTTGTAGACTAATTTTGAACCTGGATGCTTAAGGACCTTTCTTTAGTATTATAATCCAGAAGACCCGGGAGGAGACTAGGAGCAGGCCTCTTGACGTGGACCTGATCAGGACCACTGTGAGTCCTTCTGATCTGCATTCCAGTCGTCTTCTGCCTGGGGAGACCTTTGCTTCCCCCTGCTTTGTAACTGATCACCACTTTTGTGCACTCTGGAGGCCGGGCTCTTCCTCAACAGCACCAATTGTCACTTTTGCTCTTCTCGTTTCTCTGACCTCCCTATCTACACTTTTCCTTATCATTTTAATCTTTGTCGTGCACAATACATGCTCTACAGCATTCATAACTCCATTATGGATTTTTTTTTTTCCTTTTTGTCTTTTTTCGTGTCCAGCAACGGATCACAACCCTCAGTGTCGCACCCGTACCGGACTGGGACCGGCAACGGGATCGCAACCCTCGGCGTCGCGCCTGCACCTCGCTCAGCCAGTGAGCGGGAACTGGTCTGTATGTGGGATCCGAACCCTCGGCGGGAGCACCGCCGCACTCCCAAGCAGTGCACTGTAGCAGTGCGCCACCAGGCCAGCCCTCCATTATGGATTTTAACCTCCAATTCAGTTCTAACTTCCCTACCAGCCTTCATTGTTTCATTTTCTCGTTTTTGTCATTCTACACTGTTATGTTCTCACCTCAACCCTGTTGCCTTTTTGAGGTAGTACAAATAGAAACATCTTTAATTTAAAAGATGTTCTTATTTTCCAAAATTTTTCCTTTATATGTAGAAAGATACAAATGATAATATCAAATACCCATCATTTTTTAACCACATATGTACAACAAATGTTAATCGCTGATTATATTTGTTCAGATCTTTCTTATACAAATAAAACATCACAGGTGCAATTCAAACCTCTACAGTCCCCCAGATGTAGTTATTTTGAACTTCTTGTATATCTAGTTCATAGTTATACTTTTACCACTTATATATTTATCCATGAATAATCTATAGTGAAGAGTGTTTGTTAAATTTCTATATACAGTATCATACTGAAAACAGTATCATTTTACTTCTTTTTTCACTCATTACTATGTTTCATGGAGGTGTCACATTTAAGTGTTCCAGGGGACAGTCCCAGCTGAGGTACCACCCGACAGCCAGGCTCCACTGCCAGTCATAGGAGTGCAGAAGCCTTTCCATGATCCCACCCCTAGTCTTTGAGCCACTCCAGCAGAAGCTAAGTAGAGCAGAGATGAGCTGTCCACACTGAGCCCTGCCCAAATTGCAGATGTGTAGGCAAAATAAATGGTGCCGTAGCTTTGAGCCACTAAGTTTTAGAATAATTTGTCATGTGGCCATATCAACTTCCTGTTCCCTGCCCTGGTTCCCCCACTTTTTTCCCTGTTCTCCTGGGAAAGCAAGACAGAGTAGTGGGATAACGCACACCAAAGGAGAAATATAACTCTCCCCTTAATAGCTCTGCTCTCTTTAAAACTCAAGCACTCCCAAGCGGCGCACTCTCCAGTGCACCACCGGGCCGGCCCTAAAACTCAATTTTTTGTGGTATCAGTCATTGGGTAAAAGAAGCTGTTGAACTAAAACTAATAGGCGGAAAAGAAGAAAGAAATCTGCCCTCTGAATTCTCCTCTGAGTAACCACATTGATGGGGGAGTTGGAGAACAATAAAAAAGCTCTAGATTCAATGCTATTACAAAGAGAACTATTTTGTAGAGATTCCTGCCTTATAAAGTCAATGCATAGAACTTTCACCTTAACGCTCCTGAAAGAATTCCCCAGGAGACTTTTTCTCTGCCTGTCTCTGATAGGAAAAAGAAGGAGCAAATCCCATTGCCATCCTAATGTTGGCTCTCTAGGGAAATTGTCAGGGAATTGGCTCTCTAGGGAAATTCCTGTGCACAGGTGCCCTGCCAAACAACTGGATAGCAAGAGCTGGGAGGAGAGTGAATAACAATTCTGAGCCTCTAGTCGCATCCATTGCAGGAAGAGCCTCTGCCAACAAATAACTTGTAAATCAAAAACATGGAAACTTCCACAGATAGTTTTTGGGGCAACAGAATTCCACTGGGTGATGAGTGTTGCTCGTGATATGGATGTGGAAATTTGTCAGAAATACATTATCTGCTGCTCCTACTTTAAAGTAACTGACCCAGCCCCCCTAACTACAGTTGTCTTTAACCTGGTGCTCGCCTCCAACCCAGTAACCTCAAGACAGTCACAAAGAATTGGTGTGCTTCATGGCAGAGATATCACATACTAGGCCTTTGCAAAAGATGCCTCCTTCTGAAGTCTATTCTGCAGCCACTGTAGCATGGTGCATCTTTCCCAGTGATTTCAAGCTTGGCTAGTCCCAATTTCAGAACTCCTCTCCATGTAATCACTGTCAAAGACTGCAGTTCATAGACAGAAGGCCATATCCTGTAGTAATAGCCATATCATCACAGGTCTCTCTTGGCTACCAGGTAGGTCCCTTGGGGTTATTTCAAAAATAATGAGCATACTTGGAGCACTATGAAATGAGCCCTACAGAATTTTCTAGGATGGGATATATTTAAATTATTCTCTATCATGGGACTTTATTTTCCTTGGGTCTAGATTTCCCCACATCCACCATTATGGACACTTTGTCTTTCCCAAAACTTATGTTACCCAAACCATCTAGAAAATGAAGCTAACTAGAAGGCACTGGAGCCCTTCACAGGAGACTGGTCTATTTTTCCTCCTGAACTCACCCTAGCAATGACTCATGCCAGGGCAACAGACAGCCTTACACTGAGAGTCCTTAAGAAGCTGATCATCTCCTGGTGTTCCACCAAAAGCAGCGTAACAGGACCCATGGAAAACAAGGTCTCAGGTCATCACCAGGGTAGCCAAACCCTGTGGCTCAGGAAAGCCCATCTCCTGCCTGCCTTCAGTGGCCAAGAAAGAGAAGAAAATGCACCCCATGCCATTGTGAGGTGCTCTGAGGAAGACTTCAGAAGGCTTCATGGAAGGTCACTCTGAGAAAGGCAACCACTTCATCTAGCCCAGACTCATAAGCCTTTAAATTCTAACAAACCTAAAGATGTCTTTGGAGCTCTGACATTTGGTTTTCCTTTTGTTTGGTTTTGTTTTTAACCATTTTGTTTTTGTTTTTGCTTTTGTTTTTTGTTTGTTTTTTTTTGACTTTGCCTAAACATACATGTTCTGAAGCTACATTTAACTTACTCTGCAACAAACTGCAATATCATAGAACACGGAATTCATGGTAGAGTTCAGACTTTTGGGGGGTCAAAAAGCCTAAGTTTCAGGCTCCAGCTGGTTCTGTACCTTAATTACTACTTTTGTGACCTTGGAGAAGTAATGTAAACTCTCCAAGCTTCCATTTCCTTGTCTCAAAAAAAAAAAGTATACTGATTGTACCTTTCCATAGAATAATTATGAGAATTTTATGAAATATTGCCTGTAAAATACTCAACTTAGCACCTGACACCCAGTACAGATTCAGCTAATATTATCTACGTGGAGAAAAATCCTATGAAACTCCATTTTATTCACTCACTCTTTGTCTGAAATATTCAGAATCAAGACTGGTCTATAAACAAGGGGGGTGGTCTTGTGGCATGTGGTGGAACCCCACTTCAAAGGCACTGAAGTGAACATTAGCCAAAAAAAAAAAAAAATAGAATAACCTGGATGATCCTTTGCAAGCACAAAGCCTAAAAGAGAGCAGGCTCCAGGCCAATACACATTTTATGTGAAACTGAAAATCCACCCCACAATATGTGCTATGTTCTTCAGACCTGGAAGCTTCCTTATGTCCTCGTCTGGTTCATAGCCCATTTAATGCTCTGGTATGGCCAGTGAAAAAGCCTGATGGTACCTGGAGAATGACTGTAGATTATCAAGAACTGAACAAAGTAGTGTCTCCTTTGCATGAGCTGGGAGAAACCTCATTTGGGGATATCATGCAAAGTGAAATGGGCAGGGTTTTGAATTGTATTAATTGTGAATTGCTGGGGATTCTTTCTACAAAGTTGTCCAGAGATACAGAGATCTTTTTTTCTTTTTTATTATGGAAAACTTCAAATGTGCAAAAGTAGACAAAATAATATAATAAACCCCTACTGCTCTCTTTATCCCGATTCTACAACTATCAATTCATGGACAATTTTGTTTCTTCTAGACCCCCATCCCTTTCCCTATGTCATATTATTTCAAAGCCCAACCCAAACATTATTTCATTTCATTCATAAACATTTTAGTATATGTCTCTAAAAGTACTCATTTTTAAGTATATTTATAACACCACCATCACACCTAAAAGCTTAATAATTTTTTACATCAAATATCCAGCCAATGTTCAAATTTCTAATTATCTAATAAATGTCATACTTCTTCAACAGTATATTTGTTTTAATAAGGATCCAAATAACGTCTCCACATTTCAATTGATTGATTTGTCTTAAGTCTCTTTTCCATCTATATATCCCCCTCAATCTTTTCCTTTGTAATTTGTTAAAAGAACCAAATTGTTTGTTCTGTAAATTTCCCAAAGTCTGAATTTTCCTAAAGGGTTGTTAAAGGATTCTTAACTTTGAACAATTAACCTCTAAGTGAGAGGAGGGACAGAGAAGCTGAAGAAGGTATTAATCTGCAGGTGAAAACACTTTTATATTCTCCATAAAGGTTGGTGATGCAATCCACATGATCACTGTCATGTCAGTTGCAGGCTGGAGTGAGGGAGCCCAAGACTTGTTATGCCCCCAGTTCTTCCCCTATGTTTCTTCTAATGAAAACATTCAATCCAGGTACCACCACTCTGTATACCTCATTATCACTCACAAACTTGTTCTCAAGAACCTGCTTCCTTCTCTCTGCCCTGACATAGGCAAGTGTCTGTGCAACAGGAACTAAAGAGATGAAGATCTGGGTTTAGGGGCAAAAGGGAAACAGGTAGGGGAATAATATCAGGTAGATGCAGCCAAAAGCAGAGGAATCAGGGATTATGGGTGAATAGAATGAGAAGGCAAGAGGTGATGGGGGTGCCACAGTGAAGGGGGTGACCTCTGCCATGACCAGTGGGTCTTATGCCTGGTGATGAGGAGTGATGCCACTTGGGCTGGAATATAAGTCCACTAACTTTTCCCCTGCCAT
The DNA here is from genome assembly GCF_000696425.1 of Galeopterus variegatus. Classification (NCBI taxonomy): domain Eukaryota; kingdom Metazoa; phylum Chordata; class Mammalia; order Dermoptera; family Cynocephalidae; genus Galeopterus; species Galeopterus variegatus. The sequence goes on from NW_007730388.1 coordinate 128,327, forward strand.
GGACGCAAACTCTGCTACCCCAGACTGACATCATTTACACAACTCAGCAGTTGTAGAAGATTAATTCTGACCCAAGTTGTATGACAGCTCAGTTACAGCTATGTGGTGGTGGCAGTCAGCACTAGGAAGCCATTAAACTGATAGCTGCTTTACTTTTTCCACACAGGAACCCTGCAGCAAGGACTGTCCCCTTTCATACACAAAAGCAACATTCCAGGGCACTTCCCCATCACATAAAAACAATAGCTTGCTGACAGAGTGTTGGGAAAATAGAATAATTTAATCAGGCCCCCTCACCTTGGGTCTGGTTGGGGGTGGTGTGGTGCATTCTTTGTAAGCAAATTGTGTATGGGTGGAGTTAGGGCACATGCACAGCACCACCACTGGATTGGGGTCAACTGCCTCAGGTGTCTGCCATGTGTGGCCATGCTCTTCAACCACAGCTCAACAACCTTTGGGCCAGTTACCTAGCTCATAGATCTGTGTGTGAGGGGTCTGGGGACCCAGCTTGGCATGTGAAGGGTTTGTGACACAGTCTGGACAACGGGCTTGAGGGGTCTGTGATCTCCAGACCCAGCCCTAGCTCGACAATTGGCCCACTCAGCAGGATTATGGGCAGGTAAAAGAGTGCGACAAATGAAGTCTGCAACAGAATTCTGAGCAGGTACAGGAGCCAAAAGCCCTTGAAAGAAGGAGGAAATGTGGCTTCTTGTGAATATGCTCTGCCCTATGGCCACCTTCCTGTTGACCAGGATCTGGTTGCTGCTCACTGTATTGCAAGGCAGGATAGGCCAGGCACTACAACAGAAAACCCCTTGGGAGAGGAGGAAATGTGGCTCTCCTTGAACATGTGGTGCCCAGAGGCCACTTTTTTGCTGACTGAGCCTGGCTACTGCTCATGATGCTCCAAACTGATCGAGATTTGTGGCAGAAAGCATAGTTGTTGGAAGCAAGGATGATTATCCTGGAGGATGACGTGCAGCAACTGGCCCCTCCTGGCTCTCACACCAGGGAAGACGGCCAACCCAGTGATGAGCTGGGAGAAACCGTGCATCTCCTGGCACGACCTGTTGTGCATCAGAAAATGAAGCACGAGCAGCCTTTGGGACTGGATGGACAACCAGTGGGTGATCCACAGATGACGCAGTTCACTGCCTATGTCCTGTATACCCAGGCTAAACTGGTTGACTTGGAGAGACAGTTCAGGCAGAAACATGGGGAGACCCTGGCTGCTTGGCTGTTGCAGTTATGGGACCTAGGGGTGGATAGTGTGATGTGCTCTGGTGAGGAGATGGAGAAGTTGGCCTCCATTACCATACACCCGTCCCTGCAGCAGTGGCTGCAGAGTAGCCACAAATATGCACAAGGGCGAGGTAATCACTCCTTGATGGACTGGGTGAATGCAGCTGCCCAAACCATGTGGGCAAATGCTGGAGAACTGCCCAAGATTGTTAGTAAATGGCAAATGTAGGCTGAGCTGGTCCAAACAATTCGAGAGCTGGGGATGCAGCAGTCCATGTTTAAGGTGAACACTCGTAGCCCGGACAATGAAAATTTTACAGGTAGCATGAGAGACATAGTGCTGCAAAATGCCATGTCAACGTCCTTTGTGTCACTGATGGCCATACTGGCCCAATACATTAGTCATCCTATACATGAGGTAACAACCATGATAGCCAGCTTGGGTGAAATAGAGGATAGCAGACAAGCAAAAGGGGTCTGAAGGGTGGCTAAGACCAAACCCCCAAGAAATGCTCAGGATTTTATCCCAAAGGGACCAAGCAAGACTAGCCATAAGCAGATGTGGCTTGACTTGCTTGCAGCAGGGGTTGATAAAAAGAAAATTGACTGGCAGCCAAATGCAGTTCTCTTTGCCTTGTGGCAGCAATTGTGCCCTGAACAGCATTTCACTAAACATCTGGAAACAGGTAGCAAGTTACGCTCAGTGGATTTAAAGAACTTTTTTGTTGCTCCCAAGGAGGAGGATGAACTGTTCCATTTTGATTAGGGAATAGGCCAAGGTACTCATCTTTTGAGGGCAGGTGATGACTGGAGGTTTCATGTTGAATTGGCAATGTGTTGGTCAAGGACAAATGTGAAGTGTGTTTTGGCATTGGTGGATACAGGTGCAGAATGTAGCCTGATATATGGCAATCCAGATAAATTTCCAGGGGCCACAGTTTGTATAGATGGCTATGGAGGACATATTACTGAGGTCAAAACTGTGTCATTGACATTGGGCATAGGAAGATTACCTCCTCCTCATGTATATACTGTGTGTGTGTGTGTGTGTGTGTGTGTGTATATCTATATATATATATATATCTCCTGTAGCTGAATACATCTTGGGTATGGATGTACTTTATGGTTTGCACCTGTAAACAACAGTTGGAGAGTTTTGGCTGCAAATATAGACAGTAAAGCCTGTATTACGAGGATATGGTAAACATGACCAACAGGTGTTACCCAAGCCAAGATGTGTAGTTAATGTAAAGCAGTATCACCTACCGGGAGGACATGCAGAGATAAGTGCCACTGCTGGAATTAGAGAAAGTTAGCATTATTCGTCTGGTTCATAGCCCATTTAATGCTCTGGTATGGCCAGTGAAAAAGCCTGATGGTACCTGGAGAATGACTGTAGATTATCAAGAACTGAACAAAGTAGTGTCTCCTTTGCATGCAGCTGTGCCTTCAGTTCACAACTTGATGGATCAGCTGACGACTCAGCTGATGCTTTTTTCTCGATTCCAATCTTGGCTGACAGCCAAGATCAGTTCACCTTCACCTGGGAAGAAAGACAGTGGACCTTTCAAGTATTGCCCCAAGGTTATCTGCATAGCCCAACTATCTGTCAT
>NW_007730388.1:131870-138103 GCF_000696425.1 Galeopterus variegatus
CCAAAGTGCAAGGACCTGGGCTGTCAGTCAAATTCCTGGGAGTGGTCTGGTTGGGTAAGATCAGAGTCATCCCAGAAGCTATTATAGATAAGATACAGGCATACCCTCAATCCACAACTGTAACTCAGCTACAGACATATTTTGGACTTTGGGGGTATTGGAGAGCTTTTGTACCACATATGGCCCAAATGGCATGCCCACTGTACACATTAACAAAGAAAGGACACCTCTGGGATTGGACTGAGGAAGCAGAACAGGCTTATCAGGCTACAAAAAGGGCAATACAGCAAGTACAGGCTTCACAGGTGGCCAACCCCACTAAGCCTTTTGAGTTAGACATACATATAACCCGGGAGGGGTTAGGATGTGGTTTGTGGCAGAGACAGGACTGATTCTGAACACCTGTAGGATTCTGGTCTCAGCTCTGGAAGGGCACTGAAGTGCACTACACCCTAATAGAAAAGAAGTTAGCAGCTCTGTATTCTGCCTTGATAGCCACTGAAGCTATCACAGGAACTGCCAAAGTCCTAGTAAGGATGACATACCCCATAATAGGTTGGCTGCACACATGGGCCACCAACCCTAAAACGGGTGTAGCTCAGACTCACACTCTGTCTAAATGGGGAGCATATATAGAACAAAGGAGCACAGTGCTAACGAGTCCTCTGTCCAAAGAGTTGCAAACCATGCTAGGCCCAGTAGAGGTTGTGGAGGAAACTTTGACACAACCGTTACCCATGGAGGTGGTGGCTACACCTTTCCATGAGGGACAGGGACCTATCACAGAGCAAGCTTGGTATACAGATGGCTCTAGCATGGGACCTTCAGCGTCATGGACAGCTGTTGCTGTCCAGCCCTCAACAGATACCATGTGGTATGAAAATGGCACAGGGCAAAGTAGCCAGTGGGCTGAGTTAAGAGCAGTATGGATGGTGATGAAAAATGAGCCTGGGCCATTAACCATCTGTACTGACAGCTGGGCTGTGTACAAAGGTTTAACCCTTTGGATTTCTACTTGGAAGTATCAATGGTGGATGGTAGGCCACCGACCCCTGTGGAGACAAGCCATGTGACACGAATTATGGGAATTGGGACATGAGAAAGAAGTAACTCTTTTCCATGTCACAGGACACTTCCCCTTAGCCAGTCCAGGAAATGATGAAGCTGATGCCTTGGCTAAGGTAAGATGGCTGGAGAGAGCCCCAGCTACTGATGTAGCCCAGTGGTTACATTGACGAATGCAGCATGCTGGCAGCAAAACCATGTGGATGGCAAAGATGGGCCCAGCCTATTAAATGTAAAGACGTAGTGAATGCCTGTCGTGCTTGTCTAGTGTGTGCTCAAGAGAATCCACACCCCCAGCATGTGCCCCATACAGATGAGCAAATAACTTGAGGAAGGGTGCCTCTGACTCAATGGCAAGTGGACTTTGTTGGACCACTGCCAAGGTCAGAGAATTTCAGATACAACTTCACTGCTGTTGATATGGCTACTGGTCTTCTGTTTGTATGGCCTTGTAAGGCCCCAGACCAGGTAAACACTGTGAAAGCACTGAATATCCTTATGGCTATGTATGGTCAGCCTGTAGTTATAGAAAGTGATAATGGAACCCACTTTACTGGACATGGGGTTCAGAGGTGGGCCTCCCAATTGTCCATTCAGTGGAAGTTACATGTGCCATATCACCCCCCAGGCAGCAGGAATGATTGAGTGGTACAATGGCCTTCTAAAAAAGGACTAAGGCTATCTACCCAACCCCCATCCCTGAAGGGGTGGACACAGCAATTACGGCCGACAGAATTCTAAATGAGACCCCCCACAAGGGCGGGCCATCTCCAGTGGAAGCTCTGTTGCATAGGGCTGCAGCACCTATACAGCTACAAATCACTACTAAAGATAAGTTTTTGAAGCCAGGATATGGCAAGAATGGAAATATTCTCTTACCCACCCCAACCTCTTTGCAACAGGGATGGACAGTACAATGGGAATGGCCTTGGAGAATAAAAGCCCCCCATATACTCTGGGTAGTTCTAATAGGGCCTTGGGGAAAAGGTTTAGAGGAAGGCTTGCAAGTTTCACCTTGGGAAACAAGTACCTGGCTTCCTCGAGTAAATGTAACATGGCCTGGAACAGATAAGCACTCTATTCCACATTTGTATTATCATTATGGACAATTATGAGTTCCCCTATAGTGTTACATGTAGAACCTACAGATCCAACAGTGTTAGCAGATAAAGTATGATATCATAAGCCAGGTAAGATACCTATTCCAGCAACCATCCTCTCTCAGGATGGCAAACTGGCTGTATCTTACCAGAGGGGCGAGAACTTCCCCTATTGGTACCAATAACTCATCTGTCTTTTCGCCCATAGTGTTCTGGCTGCAGGCACTGCACCAGTGTTGCGTGATCAATGTGTCCACCTCCTGAATGTGCATTGAACTGCCCATCAGTATGACTGCAGGATTTCTGTGGAGGATCACACCAATGGTGACTACTAATTGGACATGTGTGGCTAAAGGACAGAACTATAAACCTTAAGGCATATTGAATGGGCAATAGGTTATGTAAATGTAAGAGTCATTTATCCTCACTAAGGAAATATTGCTGAAGATTCTGAGTGCATAGATTGTACAGCGAGGGACCCGGAAGGGGTGGATTGTTGGGAAAATAGAATAATCAGGCCCCCTCACCTTGGGTCTGGTTGGGAGTGGTGCAGTGCATTCTTTGTAAGTAAATTATGTGTGGGTGGAGTTAGGGCACACGCACAGCACTGCCACCAGGCTGGGTTTGACTGCCTCGGGTGTCTGCCATGTGTGGCCATGCTCTTCAACCACAGCTCCAAGGACCTCTTGGCCAGTTACCTAGCTCCTAGACCTGCATGTGAGGTGTCTGGTGACCCAGCCTGGCATGTGAAGGGTTTGTGACAGTCTGGACAACGGGCTTGAGGGGTCTGTGAACTCCAGACCCAGCCCTGGCTCGACAATTGGCCCAGTCAGCAGGATTACAGGCAGGTAAAAGAGCATGACACAGAGGAATAATAGAAAGCAGAGGTACATCCTGATAAAATAAAATTTTGATATTATTCATGGGTATTTAAGGTATACTGTGTCTTCTTTTGATTCTCTCTTGTTTTCATAATAAGCCTTTAAACTTAATGAATTTTTTTCTCATGTGAAAAGATGCTCCAAGGTGACACTAAACCTCAAAGTATTTCTGAGCCCTTGGTGAGAAAAAAACAGAGAATTTCCACTTCCAGCAATGGTGGCAATGCTTGTTAAGGACTCGCTTTCCCACTAAGAGCAACTAGAACATATGGACAAAATTCTTTTTATGTGTTTGATGGCTTAAAGGGCTACCAAGCCATTGAGGACTTGAGGAGCCAAGTCCTAGAGAGAAAAGAAGTACAGACTATTGAGTCCAATATTCATCACTGCTTTTGACCTCTGGGCATTTAAGGTTTCAAAGCAACAGCTGAAAGGTTGAATAGAGAGTGGCAGCTGAAAGACCTGGCAGAGCATCTGGCAGTCTCGGGTGGGGAGGAAGCAAATATTGGAGTTCAGACATCACCAAAGAAGAGGTGCCCTGGTAAACACATGAGGCTTTCAGTTGTGACTCCTGTGGCTACACCCTAAGCATAATGGTGGACAAAAATAAATCCAGCCTAACAAAATCTGAAGCCTAGCTTCAAATCAGCTCAGTCCCAGTTTGGAGCAAGATTATCTGTACCTATGACAACTTCATGCCAGACACAAAACAGATCCTCTCTGGAAGGACGTAACATCATATAGAACCTCAAATTATCTCTACAATTGTTATGTGCTGGTTCATGAATATTAGGAGATGATATTAAATGACCAAAAACCAAGAGAAAAAACAAACAATAGAAATAGATTAACAGGAGGTCAATATACAAGAATTTGAGTTTCAAACCCAGATTATAAAGCAACTGAGATTAATTTGCTCTAGAAATTATGTGACAAGATGGAGAATTTCAACAGAGAACTATAAAATGATCAAGTGTAAATTCTAGAACAGAAAAAGACAATAACTGGAATTAAAATTTTTTAAATGGGTATTATCAGCAGCTGAAAAGAAAATTGGTGGATTGGAAGATATGTCAGGAAAAAACAGCCAGACTGTGGGAAATCTCAAACCTTGGCAAACATAGTAAAACTTTTGAAAAATCAAAGAAAAAGAGAAAATCCTAAAAGCAGAAAGAGGGGGGAAAAGACCCTTTGCTTTTACTAGAACAAGACTGTAGTGGATTGAATTATGTCCCCTCAAAACTCATTGAAGCTTGGATTGTGTTCCCCAAGTTTTTATGTATTGGAAACTTAGGACTTCCAGTCAAGATGGCAGAATAGACCATCCCCAGCATCACTCTCTCCCACAAATCAACCAATTTACAACTATAAAAAAGTAATGACAGCCAAGCTGGGGCCGTCAGAGCTCAGGGGAAGAGAAAGAGAGACCTACGGAGTGCATGAAGGTGGGAGAAGCCATGATGAGAGAAAAAAAAATCGCTCTGACCATTTTGAACTCCAGCAGCAGCCAGGCTGGAGCTGCTGAGTGCATGGAGCAGGAGCTGGCAGAAGCTGCATGCAGCATGACCTTCCAATGGAGTTGCTTGGAGGCAGCAGGGGATAAGAGGGCCTTGCTGGCCCCCAGGCCAGCTAGACCACTAATAGGGTTCCTGTGGACCCACATAGGAGGAGCCACAACAACTGACAAAAAGGACCCACTCAGAGGCCGGCAGGTCATCACAAGAGACCAGAGCTCGGCCCATCCCATGGAAGTGTTTGGAGCATGGGTGGTAGGGGAGACAGGCCCACCAGGGGAGCACTGGGGCAAAGCAAAGACAGCTGATCTGCCCCCCAATCAGCATAGGACAACTCAGAGGAGACTGGTTAGGAATATAGAATTGCATGGGGTACAGATTGATGAAAAGACTCAGACCCAGACTGGAGTTTCTACACAACCCAGGTGCATCGGATCTAACTAAACCCAGAAGTACCTATAAAGTCACCCATTAAAACCTGAGCTGCACAAAAAGCCTTCCCCAGGGAATCAGCAGCAAAGCAGCAATTTAGCTCAACCACAGAGCTCAAGTACTGGTCCCCACAGGAAGTTCCCCCATTTTAGAAGTAAGCAAAGGACAACAAATTAGTTCCAGCACAGAGTTTAAGTGACAGGAACAGCAAATAATCCAGAACAGAATAAAACAGAGAACTGAAAGAAAAAACAAAGTACCCAAAACCAGAGACAAAGTTTGATATTAACTAGTAAAGGTCTCATTTCACCGAAGAACACCTGTAACACCTAGAAGGATCAGAAGTCCCCTGAGCTACCATCCGGAAAGGGAAGAGGGCTGGGGGCCTCAGCCATGCTCCCTGACACCAGCAACCAGTCCTGAGGGTGAGGGCTAAGGGCCTCAGCCACACACCCCCCAACAAGTGCAACCACCCCAGCGATGACCACCAAGCTGCCACAGGAAGCACCCAGGGCTCTCCTGAGCGGGGGCAGTGGGGACCGACAGCCTGAGCCACATTCCCCCAACATGCACACCCAATCCAGTGATGACCACCAAGCCACAGCAAAAAGGGCCCTGGGCTCCCGAGCTGGGGTGGTGGGGGACAAGGGCTTTTGCCACCCCACCCTGACATCCACACCCAGCCTGGCAATGACCAAGCCACCACTGGAAGCCCCCCAGTCTCCCCTGTGGGAATGAGGGGGGTGCCACAGGCTTTAATCCTGCCCCTCCTCCTTCCTCCTTCTTCCATCACATTTCCTTCCCCTTTCCCCTCTCCCCTCCCTCCCAACTGCTCCACAACAACATCCTAGAATGTAAAAAAAATGATAATATTAATTTTTAAAATAAATAAATAAAATAAAATACACCTCTGTTTTATTCCAAAGTTATATTTTTCCCATTAAACAAGGCTGCCTCCTAGTTAATATAATACCGAAAGTAATTTTATAATTATCAAAGTGCTACATAATAAAAACCTGATTGTTAAAAAATAGAAAGAAAAGAAAAGAAACTTAGCCCCCACTGTGACTGTTAAGGGGGTGGGAAATCCTATTATGGTAATTAAAAGGTGTGGCCTTGAAGAGGTGATTGGATTGTAGGACTGTGCAGTAGTGAATGGAGTGATAATGGTGGTCAGGGGCACAGTTCTGAGGGCTTTAAAAGAAGAGAAGAGTCTGTCTCTCTCTCTCTGCTTCCACCAT
>NW_007730388.1:140619-166960 GCF_000696425.1 Galeopterus variegatus
CTCGGTCAGCCAGTGAGCGGGAACCGGTCTGTATGTGGGATCTGAACCCTCGACGGGAGCGCCGCCACGCTTCCCAAGCGGCACACTAGCGCAGTGCGCCACCAGGCCGGCCCCATGAATCAAGTTTTTTTTTTTGTCTTTTTCCATGTCCGGCAAGGGATCGCAACCCTCGGTGTTGCCCCCGCGCCTCGCTCAGCCAGTGAGCGGGAACCGGTCTGTATGTGGGATCTGAACCCTCGACGGGAGCGCCGCCACGCTTCCCAAGCGGCACACTAGCGCAGTGCGCCACCAGGCCGGCCCCATGAATCAAGTTTTTATAATATTAATTACCTAAGTGGGGTAAGGATGAGAAAATATAGGTTATGGGTGCAGGGGCGTGAGTAACAGAATGGAAGCATATCAGCGTAATATTGAATGAAAATGTAGAATATAAAATTGAATCATAAATTGTTGAATCAAATATGTAAAAATTGAATATGTATGTAGACAAGGATGAGAAGGTAATGTCAACTTATATAAAATTCATTTTTTGTCTTAAATGTTAATATTTTAATATCACATTTATAATAAAAGAATATTGAAAAATAAAAGGAATAGGCTTATAGCCCCTGCCTAGATTGTGCTTTTGAGGCTACATAGTTATCATCTTTTACGCCGACCAACCCGGATTTGGGGATATGTACTGGCGACAGAGGGCTGTAATGGTCTTGTTGAGCCAAAAGGGCCACATCACTGTGAGGGTGGAGTTTTCCCTGAAAAAAAAAAAATATATATATATATATATATGTATACATATTCCCATTGTCAATGATCCGGGTAGAGACTAAACCTAGAATAGGAAATGAGGACTCAAGAAGCACGCCTTAGACTAGAATAGCCTCTTAAACTTGAATATTCTCACAAATCGCCTAGAAGTCTTGTTAAAACACAGATTATAATTCTGTAGGTCTAGGGCAGGCCCCAAGATTCTGCCCAGGTGACATTGATGCTGCTGGTCTCTGGACCACATGTCACACAGCCCAGGGTCTAGTGTGAGGGAAATCCTTCTACTCTCTCCATGGTGGGGATGGAGGGTAGTTAAGCTGCCCCTGGCAAAACAGGAAAAAGCCAGGGAGCTGGTCTGCTAAGATACTTGCAGATGGGGCTGAGCCGGAGCCATCGTCGGACACTACTGTGCACTGCACTTCCCTTCCATCACCCATGAACCTTCAGTGGAATCTTGTTAAAAGTCACATCCCCGTCTCTGCTGTACTGTTCGGAACTACAGAGGATAATTGCTGAGGGACTGATCCCTCCAGTGGGAAAAGCCAGGTCTGTCTCCACTGAGGTCAACGTGATGGTTGCAAAGGGCTCACCAGCAGGCAGCTCGGTCCAGCTGTTCTCACAAAGAGCCGAAGCTACTGAGGCAGCACCATGTCGAGGGAGGAGAATCCAGGACCTATTTCTGAGTAGGGAGCCGTACTCTGGAGTATCAGTCACATAACAAAAGAACCAGGTTAAAATGGCTTAGACAATAAAGGGGTTTATATTCTCACATAACAAGGAGTCTGAGGTCAAGCAGTTTTTAGAGTTCGCTGATTCCCAATCCAATGACACCGTCAGGGACCTGGGTTCTTTCCATCTTCTACTCTGCTCTCCCAGACATGTTGGCTTTGTCCTCAGCTGTCCCTTCATGGTGGCCAGATGACTGTGAACGTTTTAAGCATCACAAGCCCACACAACTGGTAAGAGAGAATATCCCTTCTTTTGCCTTTTTAATGGCAAGGATAACTTTCCCAGAAATACCCCCACCCTCCAGTTCTCCTTGCAACTCGTTAGTTAGAATTTGCACTATTTGCCAAGGTCCTATGCCAATCAGTGAAAAGGCTAACGAGATTCCCTTGCTTGGCTTACAGTTATCAAGATGTCCTCTCTGAACTGGAGTGGGGCCTGATCTCCCCGGAAGTACACAGCTGTGTGATGTCCAAACAAAACTGCAGTCTGTCCGCAGGGAACTGCCTGGNAATAGGCTTATAGCCCCTGCCTAGATTGTGCTTTTGAGGCTACATAGTTATCATCTTTTACGCCGACCAACCCGGATTTGGGGATATGTACTGGCGACAGAGGGCTGTAATGGTCTTGTTGAGCCAAAAGGGCCACATCACTGTGAGGGTGGAGTTTTCCCTGAAAAAAAAAAAATATATATATATATATATATGTATACATATTCCCATTGTCAATGATCCGGGTAGAGACTAAACCTAGAATAGGAAATGAGGACTCAAGAAGCACGCCTTAGACTAGAATAGCCTCTTAAACTTGAATATTCTCACAAATCGCCTAGAAGTCTTGTTAAAACACAGATTATAATTCTGTAGGTCTAGGGCAGGCCCCAAGATTCTGCCCAGGTGACATTGATGCTGCTGGTCTCTGGACCACACGTCACACAGCCCAGGGTCTAGTGTGAGGGAAATCCTTCTACTCTCTCCATGGTGGGGATGGAGGGTAGTTAAGCTGCCCCTGGCAAAACAGGAAAAAGCCAGGGAGCTGGTCTGCTAAGATACTTGCAGATGGGGCTGAGCCGGAGCCATCGTCGGACACTACTGTGCACTGCACTTCCCTTCCATCACCCATGAACCTTCAGTGGAATCTTGTTAAAAGTCACATCCCCGTCTCTGCTGTACTGTTCGGAACTACAGAGGATAATTGCTGAGGGACTGATCCCTCCAGTGGGAAAAGCCAGGTCTGTCTCCACTGAGGTCAACGTGATGGTTGCAAAGGGCTCACCAGCAGGCAGCTCGGTCCAGCTGTTCTCACAAAGAGCCGAAGCTACTGAGGCAGCACCATGTCGAGGGAGGAGAATCCAGGACCTATTTCTGAGTAGGGAGCCGTACTCTGGAGTATCAGTCACATAACAAAAGAACCAGGTTAAAATGGCTTAGACAATAAAGGGGTTTATATTCTCACATAACAAGGAGTCTGGAGGTCAAGCAGTTTTTAGAGTTCGCTGATTCCCAATCCAATGACACCGTCAGGGACCTGGGTTCTTTCCATCTTCTGCTCTGCTCTCCCAGACATGTTGGCTTTGTCCTCAGCTGTCCCTTCATGGTGGCCAGATGACTGTGAACGTTTTAAGCATCACAAGCCCACACAACTGGTAAGAGAGAACATCCCTTCTTTTGCCTTTTTAATGGCAAGGATAACTTTCCCAGAAATACCCCCACCCTCCAGTTCTCCTTGCAACTCGTTAATTAGAATTTGCACTATTTGCCAAGGTCCTATGCCAATCACTGAAAAGGCTAACGAGATTCCCTTGCTTGGCTTACAGTTATCAAGATGTCCTCTCTGAACTGGAGTGGGGCCTGATCTCCCCAGAAGTACACAGCTGTGTGATGTCCAAACAAAACTGCAGTCTGTCCGCAGGGAACTGCCTGGATCAGGGCTGCATACTGGTGCTGGGGGTGGACAGGGGAATGACTGTGGGGAAGGCAGACAGTGGTGTCTTCCATACCCCGAAAATTCCCGTAAATAGATGGAGGGTATTTGAGGGGTATTATTTTCCATCAATAAAGCTGGTAGGTGTTCAAGACACCCTCACGCAATTTATCTGTCAACTCTAGGAGACAAAGAAAAAGAGAAATCAAGACATTGGAGATCAAGTTTCACCAAGAATTGTAAAACTCCACAGAAAGGGCCCCACATGGACTATGCACATTCGTACTTCAGTGCTTCCACCTGAGCAGTGTGGACTGCTCACTATCCACACACACACACACACACACACACACACACACACCTGTGACACATCCTCCTGTCTTTTAACCCAGACCTCTTCACATAGAGTCTGTCACACCTCTGAAGCTTCTCTAACTAATCTAACCTACAATAATTTCTCCATTCTCTGTATTCCTTGAGCATCTGTAGTCTATATCACACAATCTGTCATTAAGTACAGTATGCATTTTCTGGAACTATTAGTTCATATATATCATTATAACAGGACGTTAAAATGGGACACTTTCTGCCTCAGTTTCCCCAGGAGAACCTAGGAAATAGAAACCAGCTATCCCTGCTTTCCAAAGCAAGGTGTTCAAGTACCTATGCAAGTATTGTAAAAAAAAGGTCTGACCTTGTGACCATCGTCCTCAGTGGTATAAAATGTTGAAATTGAGGAACCTGGAAAATAGAAAAAGGTTTTCATTCCCCTATTAGTGGGCTTTCTGTCTCAACATCCTCCCATAGGATTGGATCAACTCCAAGTGAAAGCAAACCCAAAGTACATGACATCTAAAACATAGAACTGGATTTCTCCCTCACGCAAATATCTAAATTAACGGTCCAGGGCAGCTATGGTGAATCTATCCACATTCCCATCAGTAGGGAAGTTAAAAAGGAAGGAGAAAGGCACAAGTCTTTTTAAGGGCAATCCCTGAAAGCTGCACACACTCTTTATACTCCATTACAGAACTTAGTGACATAGCTCACCCTAGTTACAAGGAAGACTGGGAAATGTAGTCTTTATTCTGGGAAGCCATGTACCCAGCTAAAAATCTAAGGCTACATCACTACAGATAAAGGGGAGGACAGATATAGAAAGAAAACTAGCTGTTTCTTCCACAGTCTACCTCTTTACCCCTAAAAAATATCCATGTGCACTCTTCTTAGAATACATACAACACACCCATCTCCCCCATAAAAGAAGACAATCACCCAAGCAGGAATTACATTCAGCTTAAATCCAGAACATCTGAGTGGGGCTCACTTCTCCCCATAAGGTCCAGACATAGCTCTTAATGGTAAGGTGACCTATATACTAATGGTGAGTTGTCTTCCCACCACACACTCAGAATTAAAATGGTAGAGAAAAAACAAGATAACAGCAATTTTAAAACTCTCCTTTAGAAATGGGGAGAATGAAAAATGACTGGTCCATAACTATTGTCCTATCTCACCGGGCAGGGATAGCAAAGACTCCCTTCTTTGATAGTGAAATTGGTTCTTTGGTTAGACTTTTCAGCAGCTGTTAATTCTCCTTTCTGAGAATAATTCCCTTGTCTGTACATTAGCTCTGGATTTTCCCTCTGGAGGTTTCTTCCTTATCCATCATCCTCTTGGCCACATCTGAGATAGGCCTTGGACAGCACACACCCTCCTTCACTCTCTCTCCCTGCTAACACAGGCTCTGAAACCCAGCACTACTATAGAGATTGAAGCTCATGGGCTTTTTTCTCCAATACAATTCCCTCAAAATTGTAGTAGGCTTCCAGTCTATTTGTTTCTATGTGTAAAAAAACACAGCCAAAGATCTCATCTAGACAGAGTTTTTAAGCCTAAAGTCTCAGGCCTTTTGCTTAATTGACTGTGTTCTAGCCACACCCCCTTCTCTTAACATAGAGGCAACTGAAACAAAAGCCTTGGGTGGGTTCTGAACTTTTGCAGCCAGCTAAGCTGATTCTCACCGTATGGCAGAGAGCTGTTAAAGGAAGTGGCTTGAAGAAAGTTTGAGGCCACAGTGTTACATCTTAACAAGGCTGCCATTTTGCAGCCACCTCTTAGGACTGCTCCAAGTTGGGGTACAAACACAATTGGCTTATTCAACACTTCAAAGACCTGAACTTGCTAGACTCAGTCAAATTAGAATGCAGGCTGCAGCATACAGTGCCTCCCTCAGCAAAGCTGTATTTCCTTCCATATCTACTTACAGAATGGCTAGCTCTTAGTTGAACTCAACTTCACTAAAAAATGCAAGAAGCAGCCAACATCACCACCATTCTGAGCTTCTTTCTACCATTTCTACTAACATATGGTCTGCCTTCCGAGGCATAGCAGATGCAATTTGACCAAATGTTTTGCCACCACACAGCAGGGGGTCACTATCTTTCTGGTCTGCAATTTCAATGTCCTTGCAGGCTACCATCTGCTAAGTTCATCCTTAGCACTTCATTTCAGGACAAAATTCTGAATTAGTTAGGATTAGGTTCCATTGTAAGTATCAGACAGCCCATGACAATAGTGGGTTTTAAAAGATGGAAGTTTCTTTCTCTCACACATGAAAGCCTCAGTAGTCAGTCTGTATATGACTCATCAGTGGCCTGGGCTGCTTCCAGCTTATTGCTCAACCCCTGCAACATGCCGCTTCCATCTCTGGAACCAAGGTGGCTCTCCCAACCTAGCCAGTTGCATTGCATCCAGCAGGAAAGGGTGTGAGAGAAGGGCATGCCTCTCCCTCTAAAAACATTTCCTGCAAGCTGCTCACACTACTTCTACTCAATATGCCATGGATCAGAATTTAGTCACATGGCCATGTCTAGCTGCAAGGGATACTGAGAACTGTAGTCTTTATTCTGATAAGCCATATTTGCAGCTAAAAGTCACTCTATCACTGTAGGAAAAAGTGAAACAAATATTGGTGGACAGCTAGTGTTTTCTGCCAAAGTAGTGCTTCCCCTCACCTCAAGCTTAATGGAAAAAGCTTCGAGGAGACCAATTAGAGCTTGTCCAGAGCCCCCTGAAGCCTGATGGGCACCATAAGCTGGTGCCAGAACACTGCATGGACAAGCCTAAAGGGAGGGGGAGCTAGCAGATCTGAAGGCAGAGAGAGGAGAGGAGGACCCACGTGACTGAGAAAGAGCCAGCCTGGCACCATCATAAAGGGACTATGTCTAGGTAGCCCCCTGGGGAGTGACTGGGACACCAGCAGAGTCTGCCTGTGTGAGTCAGATCACTAGAGACCCAAGAAACTGCAGGAAAGAGATTCCCAGAGATGAAAGGCAGTCTCTGAAGAATACACAAATGCTCTCTCCTGCCCCCAGAAGAAATCAGCTTCAGATACCTGCCACAGCCAGAAGAAGCCACGTCAAATGTCATCAGTGCCGATCACATCAGACCCTCCCAGCCATTACCTGTCCCCCTCCCCCACCACCCACCTCCACCGCAGAGCAGACAGCAACCTTGGTTAGACAGCTGGCTGGGAGGAAAACACCCGTGAGGTAAAGTAACAAGCAAAAGCCTCCCCATGCCTTCCTCCATATCTTGGAATTTCAGGCCAGAGGAAGAAAAAAAGAGATTTCATTTTAAGTAAAATTTAAACTTTTCATTATTTATCTGAAACTGTACATTTCATTTCTGTGGTTCTCAACCCCAGCTGCCCATTGGGATCACCGGGGGAGCTTTTAAAATTACTGATGTCTGGGCCTCATCCCTAGAGATTCTTGTTTCATTGGTCTGGAAAGCAGACCAATGAAATCAATATTTTTTAAAAGCTGCCCAGGCGATTCTGATGAGCAGCCTGGGTTGAAAATCACTGTGGTCATATTAAATTAAGAACCTTTTTGCAAACAAAAGATCAGATGGAGTGACCAGAAAAGTGATGAAACATTCCCTAGATCTCACCCACGAAATGGAGACCTAGCCCCACAGCCCGGGCAGGGAAGGAAAGGATGACAACATTTTACAACTGCGCCTGTAGGAGTCCTCACTTTCCATCTAACAGTTTCATAAATCTTACCTTCAAGGAGATTAGAAGCCTCTTCAGGGCAAGGGCCATGACTTAGGATTCTCTGGAGTCTCCACACTGCCCTGTACTTGCTAGACCCATGGTAAGAGCTGAATGTATATTTGTTGTCCTGTTGCTAACCTCTGACCTCCACATGCTGGGATAAAGGGAAGTGTCCTCCTGATACACAGGGCAAACTAAGGTGACTCCAAGATAGCCTTGAACTATATCCTGGAACCAGTGAAGAAGATAAAAAGTGCATAAGATATGGTCATTATGATGTCGCTCGAAATTTTTTATCAACCTATGACCAAATTCTATGGCCCAGACTGTAAGTTCTGTATTAAAATTGTCCCACATTTGAGCAAATTGTTGTCCCACTGACCTGAGAGAAGGTCTTCCAGAAGGTTAAAATAGTTAACACTGCAGTGTAGACCCAAGGAGCAGGCTTTGGCATCTGCAAAAGCCTGAAGCCCACCCAGTTTAGTTAAGCGGATCTAGTTGGTTAGGTCAGAATATGTCCCCCCATCCCTCCCTCATCCTTGCCTCTCCTAACCAGACCCTGGAGAGCAGCCTTACTATCACACACCTCACCTTAACCACCACCCTCAGTCACAGGAGCCTTGCCCCAATCATAAAGACGGGGCACAATGACAGGATGCAGGAAAAAGCTAAGAACTTGCAAAACTATCAGCTAACATAAAAGAGCAGCCTTAGTCTGTCAACTCACAGATGTCATGTCCCAAAGTAGAAGCCTACTTTGTAGAAGTAGTACAGCACCAGGATCCCACATGAGATGGTTCTCAAAATGTCCCGGATTCCCCTAAGCCCACATTTATTGCAAAACTCCATCAAATAGATAGGGATTGCCTTGTGCATCGGGCGCTGATTGCCAAATGCATCATGCACCAAGACTTGACACTTGCGGAATTGCCCCTTCCTGTGAATGGATCCTGAGCTTGGTATCAAGACAGCACCCTTTTCATAACCTAAATAGGAAAAGCAAATAATTGTAAGCACATTCTAGTATCTAAATTGGCCTTCTCCATCACCATTTGCTGTCTTTTGTCTGATTCAAGGACATTTTTAAACCAGAAATGAAATGTACCCTCTACCATGAGCCCGAGTTCCAACAGTAGTCTGCTTGAACTACATTTGGTCAAAAGAGACCTCCAATCCCAGTATATTTTTCTGGACTTTTCCCAGCAGAGGAAAGCCCCCAGGTGAATGGTAAATTCAACCAAAGATGAGATTCATTGTTCAGTCGGACATGAAAAGCTTTACCCTGTTACCCCCACCCCACCCCACCCCACCCCCACTATATCATCCCCGGGAAGGTTGACCACCTTCCAGAAGGATCAATTAAAAATATCCCTGATACCTGCAACACAGCTTACAACATCCGTCCACATTTTACCCTTTAGAAGCACTCCCTGTACCTTCCACCCTGAGTAGTTTCAATAGCACCAAGCCAGGAGCCTGATCTTTGGTTTTAATCAGGTATTAAACACTGGAACGCTAGAGAGTGAAGCATTTGATGATGACAATAATGAGTAACCCATTAAAGGTAATTTTTTTTAAGTTAATGAGCTCTCCCCAAAGAACGGCCACGTACTGTACTGAAAAATGTCTGTAGGACGCACTGCACTCTCTCGTTATTTATTTAACTTTATGTGGATGCCATAAAACTTCTTTATTTGCTTTCAGTTAGCCCATAGGTTTTGACAAGATAAATTTTTATTTAGATCTTTGCCCAGCTACAATCAGAAACAGGAGACTTACTTTCCAAAGCCGGGCTGATAGATGGATTAATCAAAGTACTCCCCACCCTGCGTTCCTTCCAGCAACCACAGGGATCAACAGACGGAGTTTTTCCTTAATTAAAGAAACTCAGCAACAAGGTGATTTATCGATGATGAATCTTGCAGGCCTTTTCATTGTGCGGTTACTGTTGGCCACTGTTTGAAATTTACCAACATAAATAAAGCCTCTCCATGACTAAACAAAGTTAAAGTAGCAATAAATTGAGCCTGCCATGTACTCTGGGCTAGATCTGAAGCCAACATAAATACCAGAATGCCTTGGCTGCGACACGCTCGACACAATGACATCATGCACTCCCAAACAGAACAGCCCAGCCCAAGCCAAAGCCTAAAACCTAATACAATTCCCCTAAATGAATCAAATTGCAATGGTCTAGACATGGCTGTACTCAGTGTTCAACTTCTGACTTCCTTGCCCTCTGCTGTCGAGCGATCACATTAAAAAATAATCTATATACTGATCTAAATTTCGCTTTTTCTGCATGATTACATTTTGGCAGGAGTAAATCTCTATAATTCTCACTCCCCGGGAATGTTTGGAAAGTTACTAAAAACTCAGGATTTATCAGCTTAAGGTTCAGCCGCTGTGATGCCATCCCGTGGGCTGCCTGCTGCTACCCTCAGCAGTAGACAGGCTGCTGGGGACACTGAGTGTTAATAGAGGGGGTGAAACCCTATTCACTTGAGCCGGGCAACCCTGGCTTCTCTCCCAAGGGGCTTGCTTTGCCCACATCTAGCAACAGGTTGTAATGAAATGCCCTCATGAAACAAGAAAGTCAACTAAACAGGGGCTCTATACCCCCAGTCCCATTTCTACTAAGAGATGAAAGAGGGGAAGGAAACTTTCAGAGCTGGCCGGTTAGCTCAGTTGGTTAGAGCCCAGCCTTGTAACACCAAGGTCAAGGGTTCAGTTCCCTGTACTGGCCAGCTTCCAAAAAAAAAAAAAAAAAAGTGGAGGGAAGGAACCTTTCAGAATGCAGATACAGGAGAGCAAATTAAAAATGGACAAAATCTAATAACTAATTGGTGGAATCATAAAAGCTGCCATAAAAGACATTTTCCTTAAACTACTATACACAGGGTTGTATAATTTTATGTCACTTTTTATTTATGCTGTGGTAATGAAAGCTCTTCTGGGAGCTGAAGATCTTGGGAAGAGAGAAACTGAACTATTTTTATAATGGAAGAAAAAAGTTTCATCTACAGAGCTTCCAACAAGAGTCCTTTTGAAATATAGAGGGGTTGGGGAGGAGAACCTATTTGCTCCTAAAAGCCTCTGAGCAAAAATTTTCGCAATGAGCATCTTTCTTCCACCACTATTTTCTCCACCCCAAAGTCCTCAACTGTGTAATATTTTTTTTTTCCTTTTTGTCTTTTTTCGTGACCGGCAACGGATCGCAACCCTCAGTGTCGCGCCCGCACCTCGCTCAGCCAGTGAGCAGCCGGTCTGTACGTGGGATCCGAACCCTCAGCGGGAGCGCCGCCACGCTCCCAAGCGGCGCACTGTAGCAGTGCGCCACCGGGCCGGCCCCAACTGTGTAATATTTGTAAAGTGGGTTCCATAGTGTTTCACAAAGCTATGATGTGAGTTAGATAGATACACCCACGCTGTTTAGGCTAATCTTGTGAGACTGGGTTTTTATTGTGTGAAATATGTAAAGGAGCATAATTTGAGCTTCTAGAGGCATACATATAAAAATGAACCCCATTTTCACAAGGTACTGAAAGATTTGCAAAGCTCCGTAGGACAGTACAATACCATATTCAAAGATTCTAGAAAGACACTGTTTATTACGACCCAGAATATCAGACAAGTTCTTTTCCCTTCCCAATTTGTATGTGACAATTCAGAGAATGTTGCACTACGGGGGGAAATGGAATAATTTGTAGTATAGAAAACCTTGGATAAATTATAAATAAGAGAATTTTTAAATTGTAGATGCTCAAATGGAGGGACATGTGGGGGGGTCTCTTGGGTTACTGGTAATGTTCTGTTTCTCGATCTGGGGTCCAGTTGCTATGGTGTGTTGAGTTTGTTAAAATTCACTGTATACTTATGATGTGTGCTGTTTTGTGTATGTTATACTTCAGTAAAAGGTTTAAAAAATAGCATATGTTCAGATGAGTCTCTTAAAAGAGATTTTCCCAGGGAAAATATAGATTACCCTTTAAAATGCAGGGGCCCCCTGAACTCTGACTAACTTTCAAAGCAAGATGAGGTTGTTTTTAGAAACAATTTGCCTTCTATTAACAATGAAATCCAATTCAGCCTCGAATATTAGAAAGTGAAACATATATACAACTTCGAGGGCCTGTTGAAGTATCAAACAGATAAGGCATTATTTAGGTAGGCTCGACAGTCAAGGCCACTTTACACCATTACGGACCAGACTAAACAAACCTGACCCACAGGGTGACCCTCCAGGGGTCCCAAAAGATTGGAAACTTCGAAAAGGCAGCCCTGACCAGACTTTACAGCCTGGTAATGGCATGCAAACGACACTCCGTCTCTGTCACGCAGCCAAAGGTTGCTGTTGTATATGAGAGCAATTTCCTCAAGAATTTGGAGGAAAATGTGATACTTTGCCTTTTATGTATAGGGTTCACGGCAGCAAGTGTGTTTACTAGTTGGGGACATCTAAACCTCCTCACAAATGCCCCAACAAGTCATTGTGCCCAATGAGTTGGCAGTGGCAGGGATGTCAGACGCAGGAGGAGGGGAGGGCCCACTCAGGCAGAAGGGGAACGGCCTCCTTTGAAGGATATTTTTAAAACCATGGCTAGGACAGCAACATGGAGATTCAGAGTCGCTCTGCGCTGGCAAGCAGGTTTTCACTCACCCTCTCTGCGTTCCCGCCTCGCTGTCCTCGACTCAGGCGAGCGTGGCTGGGTGCTGCTCCCTGCCCTGAGCCAGTGCGTGTAACTCAGTCTTGCTCACCTAGAAAATGTTGGCCACGGGCAGCCCTGAGTCCAGCTTCTTCGAGGGCCTGTTTTCACATGTTCCCATTACATGACTCTCCTCACACACGGGACGATCCAGATCTACGCTGTGGGGAACTGGTGTCTCCAAACAGCCCTCAGCAAGAAGTTGGCTGGGAAAGAGGCTGTGTTTGCCGGGTGGGGTGAGGTGGGAGGGAATACAAACAGATCGGAGCTGTGACTGTGTGCTCTGAAGAGGAGAACAAGCTTTGAGGATGACTTCAAATTCAAGTACCACCTTGATTCATCCAGAACCATTCATTTTCCTTACTATTTTCTCTCACAGAACAGGTCAACGGCTTGCCTCATTGCATGTCACCCAGAGGCCTCTCAAACCTTTGGAGAAGGGAGGGTGTCCCGCCTCCAGACCTTCAGGGCATTTTTGCTCTGACCCATCCAAATGCTGCTCCCTCTCAGGATCACCAATAATGTGTCCCAGGCCTGTGTCCTCTTCAAAAGCAAACTGTATCTGCGATTATAAGGAAAGAACATAATCCCATAGTGGGGATCTAAAAGCCACTCACAACCTCTTTTAAAAATCCTCTTCACCCCTATATAGAACACAGAATTTAGCTTTGATCCATCGTCTTTTTCTTATGACCCCTGGCCCCATCAAAGTTCAGACAAGACACTCCTTTCAGCCTGCACCGTAGTACATGTCTGTCCCGTGATTTGATGAGCCCTTATTTCAGGTGAATCGTGAGCTCCCTGCTGAAGGGAGACAGCAAAGGTGTAACATTCATGTTGGAAAGCATGTGCATCCTGCCTTTTTTCTTCCTTAAGACAACTGTCCTGCTTTGGAAAGATAAAACGAAAAACAACGTGGCTTCCAGGGGAAGCGCAGACACAGTCTGGAGATAGAGAGAAAGAAGCCAGCAGAACACCTGCCCTGGAAAGAGAGCAGGGCACTGGTCCTATGCGGCCCTGGCATGCACCTGGCACCAGGCCTCAGCACGACCGAGGCCTTCCACTCGGAGAGGCCACGAGGGATCTGGCAGATTCACTCACCTCCCAAAAAGGAGAGGAAACGACTTCTCCCTGAACACTAACAGACTTGAGCGGTTACCTCCTCCAGTTTCTGCAGACTTTCCACCAGAAGCCAGACCAGGGGCAGAGAGGCCCAGCCACTGCCTGGCCCAGGGCCCCTCACCCCACAGCCGTAGCAGTTGCTGCTTTCATCTCTGTAAGAGTCACTTCCCACATGACCTCTGGCCCCACTCAGTCTAAACGAGGCGAGCACTGCTTTCGGCCGTCCCCCGGCACGTTGCATCTTTGTGTTCAGGGGCCTGTATTCCACCACTCCCCCTTCTTCCTCTGCCCTTTAATCCCCTCCTGGGGAATTCAGTTATGCATTTGGCATGAAATGAGGACCACAGGCTGGACCTCTACAAGCTGCTAATTGAAAACCTTGTCAAAAGTAGGAGAAAGAGGCCGAGGGAGAAAAACAACAGCCCTTGACAGGACCCCTCTCATACTGTGACCAGCAACTCACCCTCCCAGAAGGGCAGGTCCTGCTCCGCCCCAGCCTTGCAAGGCAAGAGTTCTTCCTCTCCGACATGGGGACTGAGTCCCTGGGAGACCATGCCTGACAAATCAAAGGCTGCAAGTACGCAGCCAATGGACTTCCAGACCCCTGCCTGGCTCCAGGGCTCACTTGCCCTGTGAGCATGGGGTGCCTGGTCCTCCCGGTGACAGGCAGCCTGGAGCAAGTTCTAGCCCCATACACTCAGCTGTGTGATCTTCAGCAAGTGACTCAACCTCTCTGAGCTTCAGTTTCTTCTCCTGTATAATGAGGATGAGAACCGTACCTACTTCATAGGGTCTTTATCAGGATTAAGTGTGATTTATATTTTTTATGTATATATACATATATGCATATCATACAATTCCTGATACGGTATTAATTAAACTTTTAGTATTTTGCTTTTTTATATAACAATAAGAATTCTACCCTTGCCAAATTGGAGAATGGCTAAGGATAGGCGAGAGAGGGCTAAGACCACCATTCTACCCCCACTTAATAAGTCAATCTGGTGCCAGTTCTACAGAAGCCTTCAAATGAAAAAGGGACAAGAATGCAGGCATCTGTTGAGGTGGGGAGAGGAAGGTGGTAAGACTTCAGCAGAAGGAAGAATGCAAGGACAGTAGGGCAGGAAGGCGATGAAGCTAATATTTTTCAGTCCTCTATTACACACCAGATGCTTTCATGGAATGTCTGAACAATGCTGTAAGGTGGTCATGATCACTCTCGTCTTCCACTAAGAACCTGAGGTTCAGAGCAGTTAAATAAGCTCCCCAAAGAACACGGCTCCTAAGCATGGCTATGATTCTCAAACCCTGCTCCTGCAACTACCTTCCACATGCTGTGCACTGGGGGATTCTTCCTGCCTTTGTGGAAAGGCAAGAAATCCTTGGACAGAGATATTAATCCAGTTCTCAGGAATTAAACACGGTCTTCTAAACATTTATAGAAGGTTCAGATTGGAATATTAGACCCTTTGGTGTGAAAGGTCAGCTTCTTTGTCCAAAACAGAAGTTTCCGGCCCATACTTCCATGCCAACTGCAGGTGGGAATGTGTCTCAAGCAATAAATGGAAGCATTTTAATACTTCCCTGTGAAGAGCTCTGGCTAAAGTGTTAACATCCAGGTTATCCAAGAATATAAAAAGTAGGCCAAGTGAAAATACCACAATTACAATGGTGGTGACTTTATCAGAGGACCTCCAAAATCACTAGCAATTATGTGGTATGAAACGCCTGCATTATGAAAACTGCGATGATTTTGTGTCTACTGATGAGGATAATGACTAATATATTCTGTCAGCAGACATGACAGCTGTCTGTACATATTTGGAGGCATATATTTTTAGATGCTGTTACTATACCTCCAGCTATTTTAACTACTAAATTTTGTTAACACCATGCAATCCAGTAACACAGAGGCTTACAGGAAAAGGTTAAAATTCCTATTTCCAGCTGTTTCTCTTCCTTACAACATTTTTTGTCTCATTATTCACTAAGACCCATAAATCTGTCACTCAGATCCCAGACTAAGTGATGTGCTACAGGGAAATTGTTAATGTCACCAGGAAACAAAATAAAATTGAACACTGGGTCACAGTGCTGAGCATTCAAAAGCATCGTGCCCTGTCTGATATTCATTCTAACACTCACACACTAACCAGAGAATTTCCAAGCAGTTCTCTGGTCAGTGCATGAGAACTTTCTCTCTCACTGACCAGAGAACTTCCATCTGATAAAGAATCTGTGCTTCATTCCCTCTGCCCCAACCCCCCATTTTCCTAATTGGGGGCTGGGAAGGGTAGGGTACTGGACAGCTTGCAAGACAGGCTCTAATTTTAAGACAAAAGCCATCCCATTAAATCTTAACAGATGTTTCTCAAGTTTAGAAGATTAAGAAAGATTTCAGCATCAAAAATCAAAGAAAATACTCCATGACCTTAAAAAAGGATAAAACACAAAGCTCTAACAAACCCAAAGTCCACTTTGACAGCTGTCTCTGACAGAATTGACGAGGTGCTATTGATGTTTGGATTAAACCATGCCTCTGTGATCAAGTACTCAAACATGGGATAAAAGACGAATATATTCTTTAATCCTACCCACTAATTTTGTCTAGGCCTTGAAAAGCAATGAGTACTGAACAAATGTTGAAAGTGGCTTCGTTTCTGTTTATTGACAAAGCTATTTTTATTTCATTAATTTGCCACGTATCTTATCAGCAATTAAACTAACACAAGGAAATCCATACAAGGTACTGAACTCTCCACAAACAGATCACTGCAACTTTCAAAACCACTAAAAGTAAAATCAATAGATGATGATTCTAGAAAGTAAGGAAGATGTTACAAGAAAACGTAATAGAAAAATTGGTTTCTGATTTATTTTTCTTTCTTTCTTTTTTTTTTTTTTTTTAACCAAACTAACTGTAAAATAGCATTGGGAATTCCAGTTTTCAGTCTGGTGAGTTTTGAAAGAAAATAAGAACTTTTTTTTCTTAAAAGGGAAAGGGTGAAGAGACAATTAAGTCATTAATTACTCCCTTTGTCTAGCGATGTCCAACCCATCAAACTTGGCCTCTTCTGTCTTCATCAAAGGTGGAGCTCACTGTACTTTACAATAAGTACCTCTTAATAAGACAATCTCATGTTTCAAAAGCTGCTGTACGAGGAATTTAGATGAAGACAAATTAAAATAACACTTAGCTGCAGACCTCAGAGTTTGACAGCCACACAGCACCCACTATCACCCACAGTCCTCAAACAAGCAGTGAGACGTTCCAGAGAGAGGGACAGCATAGAGAAACAGGCAAGGTTCTTGGGGTTTAATGGAGAAGGAAAAACAAAACTGAAAGTAATGCTAAGAACTGAGGACCGTGATCCACACCTCCCTCTAAGGAGACCAGGGGGGACATAAGATCTTTGCAGAAGGACCCAGCAAAAACACCAGAATGTCCTAAGAAAGTAACTGGGAGATGGTGTCCAAGGAGAAGAGTTAGATCAGCCTAAAGACCCCACCAGTGGGTCGGACTAACTTGAGGGAGATTTGCTCTGAAGGGGTCTCCACCTCAACCCCTTCAGCATGGCTTGAGCCCCTAGATACACCTTCCAGGCAGTTGACTGGTACCCCCACAAAAAGACCCCTCTGTTGCATATGTGATTAAGCATACTTCTTTAGGGAGCTGAATGGGCTTCCTTGAAAAACAATTCTTTTAAAAAAGTAACCAATGTCTGGGCTTGTTGAAGGGCATGGGGAGTTATTGCGGATAGAGATGGGGCTTCTTTTGGGGTGATGAAATGTTCTGGGACTAAATAGTGGTAATGGCTGCACACCTGTGTAAATATACTAAAAAGCATTGAATTATACACTTTTAGAGAGTGAAAAAAAAAGTTTTTTTAATTTTTTTTAATTAAAATGTGAACAAATATGGCACTCTCTCCATTGTTTTCTCATGTCAAGTTTCCCTTTGCTGATCGGACAGAAGCATTCATTTCACAAGACCTTGAACCAATTCTCCCCAGTGGCAAGGAGACAAAGCCACAACATACAAGCGACATACGCGCAAGGAATGAGCAGGAACATCCATGTTAAAACTATTTGGGAAGATTGGACCATGCCTGCAACAAACTCTCCCTTTTCGTACCAGTTTCCAGAGATCCACAGGTTAAACTCTAAGAAACACAAAGAGAAGATTCAGCTAAGAATTTGTTGACTACATGCTCGATACTCTCCTTACAAGACACTGGGGTTACTTAAGTACTAGTGTAATAACAACAGCTTTTTGTGTGTGTGTTGCTATGGAATTTCAAAAACAAAACAAAGAAAACCACTGATCAGTAATTGTGACAAAACTTCTTAGCCACAGCATTGAGAATAGGGCCTAATTATTCTATAAACACACTTTGATTTGTTTACTTCAACGTCAAATTAACCTCAAATATGTAAGAGCAGATGCTGATTTGATATGGTACATGATGCTGCGGCAGACCGTGCTCCATGTACCTTGCGTAAATCTTTCTCCCTTTTAAATAGATTCATTTGTAAAAGTGTCTCCATAGTAAACTCCACATATGAAATTAGGAAACACATGTGCATCTTATTTAAAAGAAAATTTTTTCCAAAGTGGGGTGTGTTTGCCATCCCATTTTTGGCTCACTGTCATTTGCCTTTTTAACACAATAGAAACAGGAACTTTTTTAAGGAAAATTAGTAGCTCATGACTACAGAGATAGTTGAAGATATAATATCGGCCTAGGAAAATTAAGAACTACAAAGAAAAAGAAACTTTTTTTAATTGTTGGGGGAAGTCACCACATGCTGAATGAGACAGGAGGAGGACAGGATGCAAGAAATGGCCAAATCCATCGTGAGGCCTGCACCTGTCACTCATCAACAAGTGTGATGGAGGGCTTATTTCATTCTCATTCCTTTATTTAACTCTTATACAGAGCTTACTTCTCAAAGCAGCTTGCAAATAGCAGCCCATGCATTCCTCCTAATAACTCTATGTGGTAGGTACTATTAATATCCTCATTTTACAGGGAAGGAAACTGAGGCACAGAGAGGCTAATAGTTTGCCCACGGTCACCCAGCTAGTAAAAAGCAGAGTTTGGAATTCAAATCTAGGTACTTTGTCTCCCCATTCCATGCTGTGCTGTGCTGCTTCCAACAACCATATTCCCAACCATATTCTCGGGCCTGGGGTTACAAAACATGTTTCTTCCCTCAAGAAGCTTCCAGCCTAGTAAACAATGACAATGCAGTGTAGTCAGGCTTTGAAAGTAGTAAGCACAGGGTGGTCCTGGGAGGTCTCAGGGATACCCAACCAGTCTCAGAGTGGGTGGGGAGTTGGTAGGAGGGTTGGTAAAGACTATTTAGATCTACAGTAAGGCAGAGTTTCTCAACCTCAGCACTATTGACATTTGGGACCAAATAATTCTTTGTTGTGAGGGGCTGTCCTGTGGGTTGAGGAATGTGTAGTACCACCCCTGCCATCTACCCACTAGATGTCAGTAGCATAATTCACCCCCAGCATGATGCCCAAAAATGTCTCCAGACACTGCCAAATGTCCTCTAGGGACAAAAATCATCCCTGATTGAGAACCTCTGGTCTAAAGGAAGTGGTGTCCAATCCAGATCTGAATGATGAGTTGTAGTTATCAGAAAAAGAAATATTGGAGGAGAGTTCTAGGTAGAAGATATAGCAGATGCAAAAGGGAGAGGTTGGCACTTCAGGAACCTGAAAGTATGAATGGTTCTTAAAATTGAATATAAGAGATAAGGAAAAGTGAGCCTGGAGAGGCAAGCAGGATCATCATAAAAGCCATCATACTCTACATTTGGGAGTTGCCCCTAAATTCAATTGGGAGCTATTAAAGGGAGAATGACATGATCACATTACATTTTTTTTCTTCCACATAGACAGTGAATTGGAGAACGATATTGAAGACTGGCCAAACACTGTTATTTTTGTACTTTCTTTGCATGTTGATCACTTTTCCTTTTAACTATTATCTTATTTAAAATTAAATGTGTGTTCTTCATATGCAAAAATTCTTAGGTATCAATAGCAAAAGCAGTAAAGTTCACAAACAGGCAATTCACAAAGAGGAAGTACAAACGACCAATAAACATGGAAAATCGTGCTACTTTTCCAATGATCAAAGAAATGCAAATTAAATCATGAAATCTCATTTTCCACCCATCATACTGGCAAAAGACTTAAAATTGTAATTGCGTCTCTTGTTGACATGCAGAGAACCTTCATTTTCCTACACTGCTAGTGGAAGTCGATATTGACGCTGCTTCACAGAGCGAAATTGAGAAAAACTAGCAATAAAACTGAGTTTTATGAAGAATTAAATGACAAACTACTGAAATAATCTAATCATCCAATAAGAGATTGATTGACCACATTATAGATACTATGTTTCCATTAGGAATTATTTTGTAAAAATCTGTTTGTTGAAATGGGAAAATATTTGATATAAGGCAAAAGTACAAACATTGATAACATTCAATGCTGGTGGAAGCCTGGGGAAGTGGCTGTGCCATGCTGGCTGCAGCATGAGAAGGCTGGATACAACGCTGGGATCACAGCGTCACTGGACCCAGGTAGTGGGGCTAGCTTTGCTAGCCTAAGAGTTGGGAGTGGAGTGAGGCTCCTCAATGTAGTCATCAAATTCGGGAGCAATAGTCACTGGACTCACTGGTCTGGCAGCACTCACCTTGAGTGCAAACTTCACAAACAGCTTTTAGAGCCATGCTGCAAAAGCAGTCTCCAAGCACAGTCCCCTAAACACAAGGTCATTGGGGAGTTTCTGGTAGCTCCCCATTTTGTTGTTAACTAACATTTCCATTTGGGGCTTGTGACAAGTCAAATCAGACTGTGTATATCAGTAAATCTTTTCTTAAAAATTGTTTTGGTATATAGGTCCTCAATTGCTTGGAAAGCAAATCTTTTTATCCTGGATTTTGGGCAGTGTTTGATAAGGCTCATACACCTTAAAGTGGTTATCAAAAGCCCCATAACCACTAATGCCTGGCACGTTGCAAAGTGTCAGTAAATATCAGTTACATGAATGAGTAAAGTGAAGTAATAAGAGTCTGAGCCTCATTCTAAACTTGACTTCTACAGAGTTCAGGTGAGGGTGTAAACCTATACTTGGTATGATTTAAGGACTCCAGAATGGCCCAATAAAATATTTTCTCTTCCCAGTACCCCAATACTTAACACAATGCTCTATACAAAATAGGCACTAAATAGGTGCTTTTAGAAACAATGAATATTAACAAAGATTTCTGTGATGTGCTTAAGGAACAGACTAAGTTCTGGTATCATTGAATAAATGAATTCACCTTTGGGCAATAATAAGATAGGAAAAGAACATCTTTTATCTTTTTTTTTTTTTTTTTTTTTGACACGTAAGGGGATCGCAACCCTTGGCTTAGTGTTGCCTGCACCGCGCTCAGCCAGTGAGCGCAATGGCCATCCCTATATAGGATCCGAACCCGTGGCCTCAGCACTCCCAGCACCACACTCTCCCAAGTGAGTCACAGGGCCAGCCCAAACATTTTTTATCTTTAAAAATTGCAGAGAAAATGGAAAACAAATAACAAACAGAAAATAAAATGAGTGCAATGTACGAAAGTTTAAAATATTATATAAAGGGCTCATACAAATCAATAAAGAAACACACCAAGACCCCAGTAGATAAATAAAGGGCATAGCAGAAAATTCAGAAAAGAGGAATTACAACTAATTTGTAAATGTGGGGATTTGTATATTCTTTCCAGTAATCAAATAAATGCAAATAAAAGCAATAAGATGCTATTAGCCAAAATTTCAATTATTACTTTAATCATAGTACCCAGTGATCATGATGATGAGATAAAACATGCTGGTGATAATATTAAGAACGTTACAAATAAACATGTGACATTCGGCTGAGCATTTCTGCTTCTATAAACCTATGTTAAGGAAATAATCCCAAATATAGAGGAGGGAGTATAGCTGGTGATCAGAAGCACAGACTTTGTAGAGTCAGATGCACTTGGACTCAAATTCAAATCATTTCTTAGTTGGGTGACTTTGGGCAATATAATAGCCTCTGTGAGTTTTAATTTTCTAATCTGTAAAATGGCTATAAAAATAGTATCTAATCATAGAATGGCTACAAGGACTAAATGAAAGAATTTTTGCAAAATGCTTAGCACAAAGCCCAGCACATAGAAAGGGCTCCGTAAATACTAACCAATATTATTAGTATCAGAGACCAAAAAAAAAAAAAAAAGCTTATGCACAATGATTTTCATCATAATATGAGATGAAAAAGAAAATAATTTGAGTTTCCTTCTGCAGGAGTATAGTTAATTGAACAATAATATAGCTGTTAAATGACTTAGTATGTAACCTTTAATTTAGTGATTGTGCTTGGACAGAGGACCTTTAACATATATATTTATGAAAAGTATGAAATAACATGAAAAAATGCTTCTGTAACCAACATGATCTGTTTTAGAAGCTTCAGATACAAAATACAGTCACATCTCTTCTAATACTGAAATTGAGATAATCCAAGCCTCCACCTCTCTGTGAAGAGAATCTCTCTCTTCCCATTCTTTGCTCTTTTTTCCTATAATAAGCCCTCCAATGCCAAAGGAGTCAGCCTGGGTTACTCTCACCCTGTGGCCAAGTAAGAACTCAGGTTCCCCACCCCCAACCCACTCAAAGCTAGAGGATTCCATACTGAGTGCCCCAAAACAAAAGCACCAACATGGCTTGGAAAGAAATAAAAATTGAATGAAAAATACGTCTTTCCATTGTCCAAAGACAACCGTAATTAACAGTTGGTGTATTTCATTCCAAGGTTTTCTTCTACATGAATGCTCATTTTGCTGCATTGTTATTGTACTGTATTAAAAAAAAAAAAAAACTATCCTCCAATCCCAGAAATGAGGGGTAAAAAAGACATCTTGGCAAAGCAAGATTTGCCCAACCGTCCCATCTCAAACTGTCCCAATACAAACATACCCCCATGGATTTTAACCACGATTCCCACAACATCTGCAGTGATCTTCCCCTCCTCAAGCCTTTGAGGCCCCATGTGGCAAAATGTGCTAAAGAAATTAAAGAGTCTCTCCCCAGTGGTCCTGCATTGACAGCAGTGCTGCCATATTTTGTTTGGATGGTTTTTGTGTTTTTTTATGTTAAGCAGCTTTATTGAGGTATAATTAACATACAATAAACTACACATATCTAATGTGCACAATTTTTTAAAGTTTTGATATATGTATATACCTGTGAAACTATCACCACAATCAAGATAATGAATACACCCATCACCCTCAAAAGTTTTCTCATGCCCC
Source organism: Galeopterus variegatus (assembly GCF_000696425.1). Taxonomy (NCBI): domain Eukaryota; kingdom Metazoa; phylum Chordata; class Mammalia; order Dermoptera; family Cynocephalidae; genus Galeopterus; species Galeopterus variegatus. Next base: position 163,285 of record NW_007730388.1, read on the forward strand.
TTGGCAATCCCTTCCTTCTGCCCTCCCTGCCCCACCCCCACATACCCCGATGCAGGCAAGAGCAGTGCTGCCATCTCATAGCCTCTTGCACACTGTCAAGTGACGCTGCACAGAACAATGCTTGTCACATAGACATCCATTTCATCTATGGCCCCACTATATTTTTAAAACTAAATTTAGGAGATATGATGAGATGAAGCTAAGACAGAACTTCTTTCACCTGTGAAAAATAAAAAAGCTTTGGATCCTGGTTAGATATAAAGATAGCTGAAGTTTACTTCTGGAGTGGGGACTTCTGATTAGAAGCTTTCAATACACTAAGCACCTTCCCCAGAAGTGTATGCTCCCTTTTAGGGTAACAGACTGTCTCTAGAATATAGGTCAAAATAAATTTACATGCAAAAACAAACATATGGCAACAAGAGTGTGCACACACAGAGAAGTATATATATAAGTTTCTGCATATATGTGTTTATAACATATATTAAAATATTATATGTATATATACATTTATAAATCAGGCTGTCTCTATCAAAGCATTTTAAAGTAAATTACAGGCACACATATCCTCATCATATTAAAAAACAAAAAGGTTTTAAAACCCAAATAATAGAAGGAGGTAGGTAGGAAAAACTTAAAGACCTCATTTCATTTTTAGGGATGAGTTTTAAACTTAATTCAGTTGAAATGAGCCTGAATACATTAGACACGCAGGGAAATAATCCCACTATTAGTGTAATCACTTACATCTGTCAAATGTGCCCTGATGTATAATACGCTTTCTTTTACTCCAGAGAACCCCAAAGAAACAAAACTTTAGATGAAATTACGAAGTAAGGAGAAAGAATATTCTTACCCACTGTTGAATCCTGTAAAAAAATGAAAAGTAATACCCTCAAACCACTCACAGGCCCAATAATTACAATCCCTCAGGATGGATGCCACAGAGGAGAGAAAAACAAGTTCAGAAGAGTGAAGGAGGAGCAACCAAGGCTGTGGGGAAAATCAGAGGGAGAAATCCCAGGAGGAATCACATTTGAGCTGGGTCTCTCAGGAGAAGCAGTTTGCTGGCCGAGGCAGGAGGTCCACCCTGACTCCTTGGTCTGTCAAGTGGGGAAGATAGTGTGCCTATCTATGTTTGTAAATATGATGAGGATATTGCGTTGCCTGTGATTTTCTTTAAAATACTTTGATGCAGACAGCCTGATGTATATATGCATAACATTTTAATTTATATTATACACATATATACACACAGACTTATATATATACTTCTATGTGTGTGTGCACAGATGCACACTCATGTTGCCATATGGGGTATGTTTGTATTTGTGTGCAAATTTATTTTGACTTATATTCCAAAGATAGGCTTTTACCCTAAAAGGAAACATACACTTCTGGGGTAGGTGCTTAGTGTTTTGAAAGCTTCTAATCAGAAGCCTACACTGTAGAGGTGAACTTCAGCTATCTTCATATCTAACCAGCAACAGAGCCTTTTTTATTTTTCACAGGTGAAAAAAGTTCTCACTCAGAGGAGTGAGAACTAAACAAGGTTGTGTATTTAAATCCTGGCACATGGCACACATATGCAGGAACGCATCTTATAAAATGAGGAAGCAGGCTGCAAAGAGCTCTGGGCTGAGTCACAGGCCCTGAATCCCAATCTCAGCTCTGCCCCCAGCTAGCAATACAGCCTTAGGCTGGTCTCTTCCTCTCTCCGCACCTTCATTCCCACACATCTAAACAAAATCAATGAAACTGTTCTGCCGCCTCCCATGAGGGTCAAGTGAGATTAAAGATTGTAAAGTTTATTGAAGAGTTAAGGTCTTTGCAATGCTAGGCATTATTTTTGTACAAATACAGTACACTTTCCTGAGACCAAATATGCTAGAAGAGAAAATTTAGGGGGATAGGGCAAGAAGAATCAAAACTCTGTTCTGCAGCAGAGAGTAAGGAAGCTTTCCAAGGTAGTCTGGGTCAAGCCTCGACCTTCAAGTCCCCTCCTCCCACCCCCACTTGGGATGGTGCTCCAGGCTATTATAATCGGGCCATGAATGTCTCCCTTGGAATCCAATGCTGAATGGAGGGTCTCTCTCCACTGAAGTTCTGGTGTAAGGGTCATGCACCTCCCTCCCCCAGATAAAAGAAAGAAAACCCAGTTCTGGGGCTGGAGTGGCCTCCCCATTCTTTGCACAAAGCCAAGAGTCCTGATGAGTGCTCTCCAGGGTAAGAAGTCAAAGACGACACCCCGTGCCACTTAGTCCCTTAATCCTCACTTTAAGCCAAATTTTAAAGTCTTCAAAGTGGATCACTGATCAGAAGTAAAATGTTTAATTGAAAAGGCTACTTTTAGGGAACAGTTGGTGTTTTCCCCAAGGCACAAGTCATTTTAAAGCATTCCTAGTAATCCAAATTTTAAAGTCTTCAAAGTGGATCACTGATCAGAAGTAAAATGTTTAATTGAAAAGGCTGCTTTTAGGGAACAGTTGGTGTTTTCCCCAAGGCACAAGTCATTTTAAAGCATTCCTAGTAATGGGAGAGCCTCTTTGGATTAAGTATCAGGATCCCCATTAATAGCTTTGCACTCTGGCAGGTACCAAGGGCTTGGCTGGCCTCGCAGCCCATTTAAAAGTGAATAGATGCTTGAAAAGAGAAAGCTAAACCCAGTCCCAACAAAGTGTCTAAAGAAGGTTTCCCTGAAGCTGGTCACTGATGGTACATGAGTTAAGAGACCTCCATTTAGTCCCTGTGCAACCATTATTGATTGTTCACTCATGCAACAAGCATTTACTGAGCACCTACTGTATGTTGGCGCTCTCTGCATCACCAAAGATGGATAGGATGTGATTACAGCCCTTAAAGAGTTCAAAACCTAGTGAGAGAGAGAGGAACGTCAACAGAAGGTAGTGACGCCTCATTGTGAAGGTTTCAAGGGAGTGCATGGGGCATGACTATGTGACCCTTGCGGTGGAGCAGAGGGGCAGAACAGGCTGCCTGGAGCAGCGCTTCTGGAACTTCACTGCACACACAAAATTCCTGGAGTTCTTGTTAAATGCAGATTTCTGGCTCAGTAGATCTGAGCTGGGGCCTGAGCTTCTGCACTTCTAACAAGCTCATGGGAGATGCGGAGGTGCCTCTGGTGCCCAGACCACACCTCAAGTAGTAAACGTCTTAGAGGACACTGCACCCTGAGCCAAGGCTTGAAGCATGAGAAGAAGTGAGCCAGGGCAAGAAGAAGCCAGGTGTTGGGGACAGCCTCATGGCCCAGGCACAAAGGTCAGCGTGTGGAAGCTTCCCGGAAGCAAGAGAGCTTGGGTTTGGCTGGAGCAGGAAGTAGGAGGTAAGGCTGGAGGGGCAGACAAGGCAAAGCCACACGGGCCTCATAAGTCCCGCTGCGGCATTCGGACTTCATTCAAAAGATGGGGGGACCATTAAAAGACTTTTGAGGGGCCGGCCCGGTGGCGCACTGCTACAGTGCGCGGCTTGGGAAGCACGGTGGCGCTCCCGCCGAGGGTTCAGATCCCACATACAGACCGGTTCCTGCTCACTGGCTGAGCGAGGTGCGGGTGCGACACCGAGGGTTGCGATCCCGTTGCCGGTCCCGGTCTGGTACGGGCGCGACACTGAGGGTTGCGATCCGTTGCCGGACACGAAAAAAGACAAAAAGGAAAAAAAA
>NW_007730388.1:167003-173731 GCF_000696425.1 Galeopterus variegatus
AGATGGGGGGACCATTAAAAGACTTTTGAGGGGCCGGCCCGGTGGCGCACTGCTACAGTGCGCCACTTGGGAGCACGGTGGCGCTCCCGCCGAGGGTTCAGATCCCACATACAGACCGGTTCCTGCTCACTGGCTGAGCGAGGTGCGGGTGCGACACCGAGGGTTGCGATCCCGTTGCCGGTCCCGGTCTGGTACGGGCGCGACACTGAGGGTTGCGATCCGTTGCCAGACACAAAAAAAGACAAAAAGGAAAAAAAAAAAAAAGATTTTTGGGCTGGGAAGCAATAGGTTCAAACAGCATTTTTAAAAGATCTTTCAGCCAAAAGAATAGGAAATGGACCAGAAGGGATTAAGATGGGAGGGAAGGAGGCCAATAAGGAGGCTATTGCTGCATTACACACAGAGATGGATGGAGTCAGAAGGTATCAAGGAGATTCCATCAACAGGTATCATTTCCCTTCAGCTTCAAATTAACCTTCCCAAATGCTCGTCTACTTTGGCCAATGGCTGTTCGGTGTCCTTAATACAATTTTGAAATTATCTGGTTTTCAAAACATGCTCTAACCAGTTCCACCCCATCTCACCACTGGATCCCCTTCCAGGCTCAGCCCCACCTCCATGCTTAGCTCTGACTGTTCAGCTCACCTGGAGCGCCCCTCCTCCCCGGCTCCTCTCCACTTGCCCAAATGCCTCTGTACTTCCAAGTCCAGCAGCAGACAACCTCACTGGCAAAGCCTCCCCCAGACTACTCCAACCCCATAGATCTGTGTAATGTACTGTCTGCTTCATTCAGTTTGTTCTTAATCCCAGAGGCCCCTGTGTTTTTTAATGCCTTTTTTATTTCCTTTTGCTTTTCATAAAACAGCTTGTCTTTTAGAAGCATACCTATGGCATATATATATGAATTAGAGACGAATAAGAAAAGGACACCTGAGCACCCTCCTCTTGGATTCAGAAATAGACATTATAAGATATCAGAGGCTGCTATGTGCCCCTCCCTGGTGGCCTTGTGTCTTTTCTTGTAGCCTCTCCTAACAATATAACCCAAAATAAGACCTAAGGAACAAAAGCAGTCTTCTGTACCTTTTGTTTCTTCCACAGCTCTTGTCACAACACTTTCTGTACTAAAACTCTGGTCATGCAACCAACCAGCAGGAGTTTATCTATGGGAAAGTGGGAGGTAATATTTTAAATCAGGTCTGCCTGGAATAATCCAGAGCACTAGGACACTATCATCCTTAGCATTTAGCAGACTATCCACCACAAGACAGGCCCTCAGTGAGTATTTATTTAATAGAATTCTGGTTTCACTTCATCTACTAGGTGTAACATGGATTCCAGGCAATGTCGGGCATAAAACCACTGCACTAAGCAAGTGCCCTCCAAAGTGGGCACTCACACACACACACACAGGTATGCATTTACATCCTTTGGGATGTAGGAAGAAATATTCAAAATTCTGTTGATACTTATTTTTCCCATTCTTTTAAACATTTTAATTTTTTGTATATATCTTTCTTATCATGGGTATAGCATTCATAGCATGTATGTGTATACCTGCACTGCACAGTCGGACATACTACACAGTACAGCAGGTGGGGCAGGGTGCATAGTAGCACAGCAGTGATGGTACTAAGGCACCATACTCACCCCTAACTAAACTGGACACAGGAAAGCAAAATGGTGTCTCACCTGTGAGCTCCAAGGACTCATTCATTCATTCATTCATTCATCTTTCCAAAAACATATTTTATTGATCTCTTCATGTGCACCATACTCTGTTACCCAAGCTACATCAAGCACTCATCAAAGCAAGTATCTTCCAGAGACTGGCCATGTTCTGTCCTGTTCTGCTGCCCACAGGACTCTGGCTGCCAGTGTTTATAATGCTGAGTCGCCCAGAGTAAGCAAATCCACACCCAAATTCACAGCCCCTCAAAGGAAGACGAAGATGAAGGAAGTCAACCAGACGCAGGCCCCTAATCCCTGGTCACAGATGTGTGTTTGCTCACTAGGAGCTCATAGCAATGACTTCACGTGGCTCTTTTATTTACACCTGGCCTTCTCCACCAGCAAAGAAGGGAGCTGCCTTCCAGACATGGTGCACAGGAAGAAGCTCCTGGGCCCCAAGGATGCCTCCCCCACTGCTCTGCTCATAAAGTTTGGAACTGCTCTCAGAAGGAAGAAGTACTGCAGATAAGATAAGGGATGTGATTTTTAAGTGCCTTTGCCATGGAGCAAGGTAACCTATTGAGGAGACCTAGCAAGTATGTCTCCTAGATGCAAAAGCAGCCTTAGACTGAAAACACCAGGCCCCTGGGCCAGGATGGGAATATTGAGCTTTTCAGTTTTGCTGAGGGCTATTTCAAGCCCGGCACTTGCCCACTGGCCTCAAAAACCTAGTTACTGTAGAGAATGTTAGTTCTGGACAAAGTGGAGTGGGTGGGGAAGGGGGAGGGGGAGGGAGGTTGGGATAGTTGGGTGGGGGACATGCGGTACAAATGCTATTTGTGGTAATGGGTATGCTGACAGCATGAATCTGGCCTTCACATGTGGGCCCAAGTGGTAACGATCAGCTTTGTATCTCATGAATATTCATAACCAATAAAAAAATTATATTAAAAAAAGAGGAAAATTCAGTGGCAGTGTATGATGAAATCTGGTGATAGGTCACATGGATAGAACTTTCTTGCATTCATTTCTTTCACTCATTCAACAAATATTTAACAAAAAAAAAAAAAAAAGAAGAAGAGGAAGCTCAGAGAGGTACCCACGCTTTACAGGAAGAGAGTGAGATTCCAGAATGTTACCGTGACTCAGGCCAGGCTAGACCCCAGCCTCCTGACTTCTGGTCCAAGTTCATAACCGATGAGCAAAACTTGTGACTAAAGGAATATAAAACAAGATGAAAAACCCTCAACCACATTCTTCATTTTGAAAAAGTAGCTCAATTTCATGTGCTAAGTGTTTTTAACCACTTAGCTACATTTCTCCCGTCTGGGTTTTTGCTGTAACATTCTTGGCACTTGCAGGAATGTTGCCGAAGGTGAGGAGGCAGGGGTTATTCTCTTCCATATCCCATCCCAGAGGTGAACCTCAGACAATACGCTGTTGTTTTGCTGTGTAAAATAAGACAAAGAAACAGACTTCACTTACTCCGCAAGACTTGGGGTTGAATGTCCTATGACAATTTGGAGAAAAACAGAAAAGGACAATATCTAAATGCACCTCTCTACCTCCCAAGGATGAGAAACTGAAACAGCCAAGTCATTCTATTGAATCCAGGCACAAATAGGGGGGTAATTCAGAAAGTTCATGGAAAGATTTGTATTATCCTTTTAATTCTATTTTTCTACAGAGTTTTTGAAGCTCATAAATTTGACCAAGTTTATCAGCAACTTACAGAGGGGTGATCAGTTCAATAATATATTTCTTTAAAGATTTTATTTCATTTTAAACAATTCTACTTAATTACTGATCATAAAACTGTTAAATCCAAATTGTGAGCTCTATTTCAAACATGCAGATACACCATTTTAATACATTGACTTTTGAAAACAATGTCATATTTGATATTAAATCAATTTCATAGCAAACAGTTCTGGAGGCTAGAAGTCCAAAGTGTCAGCAGGGTTGGTATCTTCTGAGGCCTCTTTCTTTGGTTTGTAGATGGTCATCTTCTACCTGTGTCTTCACACGGTCTTCCCTTTGTATTTGTCTGTGTCAAATTTTCTCTTATAAGGACACCAGTCACATTGTATCAGAGCCCACCCTAATGACCTCATTCTACCTCTTTGAACACCCTATTGCCAAATACAGTAACATTCTGAGGTACTAGAGGTTAGGATATTAACATACGAATTGGGGAGGGGACCCAATTCAGCCCACAACTATGTATATATATATATATTTTAAGATATATATATCTTATATGTAAGATATATTTATATATGCACAGATAACTAAGCATCTTTGCCCTAATTGACACAAGGTTTTCTATAAAACCTGGGTATGATGCATGTAGCTGCACTTCTAGTTAAATTTTTACTCATTCTTAATAGAAATGATGAGGATCTATCTAGAATTCATATAAACACACACACACGCACACACACACACACACACACACACAGCATTAGGATAATTTTCCTCAAAGGAGTTAGTTCTGGACAAAGTGGAGTGGGTGGGGAAGGGGGAGGATATTAACATACGAATTGGGGAGGGGACCCAATTCAGCCCACAACTATGTATATATATATATTTTAAGATATATATATCTTATATGTAAGATATATTTATATATGCACAGATAACTAAGCATCTTTGCCCTAATTGACACAAGGTTTTCTATAAAACCTGGGTATGATGCATGTAGCTGCACTTCTAGTTAAATTTTTACTCATTCTTAATAGAAATGATGAGGATCTATCTAGAATTCATATAAACACACACACACGCACACACACACACACACACACACACAGCATTAGGATAATTTTCCTCAAAGGAACAGCTACTCTTTAATTCTGAACATTTTAAGACATCCAGAATCACTTTCCCTAAGCAATTATGATTTTACAAAATGCTGTCAAGACCATCACAAAGTTTTACTGCCCAGACAGAGCTAAATGCCTGAAGCTTACGGCAGTGATTTATTATTTACTCTGGAGGTAAGCTGCTAAGCAAGATTTATTCAGTAAGAACAGAGCCATCCGTAACAGTACAGTATGTGTTTGACTGTGAGGGGGGTTTTTCACCATTCCTCAAGAGAGTTTGTTCTCTATAATCAGAAAAATATATCTGTATGTAAGCTTTCACCCTTTTGTGAAATCAAGGCCACCGCTATGAGTTTGACAACCCACTTTGGTTTCAAATGTTCTCATTTGAATTTTAACTCTGAGAAATTTTCAGTAAATTTTCATAATAAGAACAGTAGGAGAACAGTATCAAAGCCCATTGATAGAATCTGTTGGGTATATGCTTTACCTACACAAGGTTTTTATTTTCTGGGTATTTTCTTCATTATACTATAGTGGCCTAACCCTCACATTCATACCATCTCAGAGAGACTTCAGTTTCCTAAGGAAAAAGAAAACACTAATAACGCATATTCGCCACCTTTGGTTTTCAGAACTGATACCAAGAACTAGGGGCCAATTGCTAGCCTACTTCCGCCCCCTAGTGACCATAACGTATTGTTGCTTTTTGCAAAAGGGAGACCGTGGAGCTGGGAATGGAAGTGGCTGTCCCCTCTAGCCCCCGCACCACAGCAACCTGTCCCCCAAGATACCCACGGCCCTCCGCTGCCTTTTCACCAGGTGAAATGATAAATTCATTCACATTAGGGTGTCCAGGACTAAAAACTTTCCTTCTCCCCAGACTGTTTGCATTTTAACAAAAGCACTGAAGAAGACAATGCTGCTTAACTCAAAACAGTAAATTATCGATGGGGGAAATTTAGGCTTAAGGAAAAGGATTTTTTTTTTCTGTGGGTTTTTTGGCTTTGGTTTTGGTTTTTTGGAGGGGAGCCTTTGAAGAGTCATTCTATGCCCCCATTTCTTTGATAAATCACTGCCCCTGTTATAATCAGACAGAGGGAGAAAAATCAGTAGAGGACCCAAGAAAATGTTCTCAGTCACTCCCGCCCCTGTGCCTGGCTAGACAGTGCAGCTCTGGGGTGGCCTCCATGTCCAACAGGGCATCTCACCCCACAGACACGGAGTGGGTGGAAACATGAGTGAGGAATGTTCTGGTCAGACTCCAACCACCCTCCCACAGCTGCCAACAGGACTCCCTGCCACAGTTCCTGAGCAGGTCAGGGAGTTTTTCAGGCAGGTAGCCAATCTCCAAGATGGCTTTAGGTCGAGGGAGGGAAGATTGAGCATAGTTAGGGAGCCAGACAAGGAGGCAGGATCTGGGGAGTTTTACAGAGGCCCCAGGCAATGTTCTGAACTCTGCCTTGAGCTGGTCATTAATCAAGCCCCTCCCAGGTGTTTGAAATTGGCCTCTCACCCCATCAAGAGTAATGCCAGAGGGACACCCCTACCACCAGTGCCCAAGTCCAATCTAGATAGAACCATGACGAAAATGGAAAGAATGCACGAGAGAGCGAGGGCTGCTTGCTGTTGCCAGTGCACTTGCTAAGAAGCCATAGGGGCCTTTGCAGCCTCAACCCACCATCACCAGCTCCCACAGACAGAGTCACATGGGGCCAGAAGCTGCTGGAATGTGGCTGGCAGCTGGGAATCAAAGGCCTAATTTCAGCTAATAGTTTCAACAGTGTGGAGGAAGGCAATACGGATACAGGTGGGTGCCAGGCAGGCCTGAGGTTGAATCCCAGCCCTGCCGCTGGCTAACTGCACAAACTGTGACAACTTCTACCCCATCCTTTTGTTGTCGGCTCAAAGGAGTAAGCCCTCAGGGATGCCACCTCTGACCCCAGAAACTAGATCAGATCCCCTTTATGAATCTCCTAATCCCTTATCATTTTTATTTATAACACATATCACCATTTGTAATTTTACATTTTATAAGTGGGATGATTTGTCTAATTTCTTTTTTCCTTCCTGCACTCTAAGCTCAGGGAAGGCTGGGACCGTATCTCTTTCATTCACCATTTTTATCCCAGGGACTAGCACACAGGATATACTCAGTAAAGATCTGAGAAATGAACGAATTACACTGAGCTTTGTCATCTATAAAACAGGATGATAGTACTTTCTCTGTAG
>NW_007730388.1:176583-177289 GCF_000696425.1 Galeopterus variegatus
TCTCTCTCTCTCTCTCTCTCTCTCTCTCTCTCTCACTTCCTCTTGCCATGTGATCTGCTTGTACCTGCCGGCTGCCTGCTACTTTCTGACAAGAGTAGAAGCAGCCTGAGGCCCCTGCCAGATGCAGCTGTCCCAGAATCATAAGCCAAATAAACCTCTTTTCCTTATAAATTACCCAGTCTCAGGTATTTCTGTTATAGCAACACAAAACAGACTAAAACAGAAAATTGGTACTGAGGAGTGGGGTGGTGCTATACAGATACCTGAAAACGTGGATGCAGCTTTGGAACTGGGTAATGGGCAAAAGTTGGAGGAGTTTGGAGGACTTAGACAAAGAGAAAAAGATGAGGGAAAGTTTGGAAGGTTTTAGAAATTGGTTAAATGGCTGTGACCAGAATGCTGATAGAAACGTGGACAGTAAAGACCGTGCAGATTATGAGGTCTCAGATAGAAATGAGGAGCTTATTGGGAATTGGACAAAAGATCACCCTTGCTACACCACAGCAAGGAACTTGGCTGCATTGTGTCCACACCCTTGGACTTTGTGGAAGGTGGGACTTAAGAGTTGTGAACCAGAGTTTTTGGCAGAAGAAATTTCTAAGAAGAAAAGCATTAAGGAAGCTGCATGGTTACTTTTAACAGCCTATTCTGAGTTATGGCAGCAAAGGCATGATGTAAAGCCAGAATTTTTTTTTTTTTTTTTTTT
>NW_007730388.1:178289-195889 GCF_000696425.1 Galeopterus variegatus
GCGCCTCGCTCAGCCAGTGAGCGGGAACCGGTCTGTATGTGGGATCCGAACCCTCGGGCGGGAGCGCCGCCGCGCTTCCCAAGCGGCGCACTATCCAGTGCGCCACCGGGCCGGCCCTAAAGCCAGAATTTAAAAGTGACACAAAGTGTAAAGATTTGGAAAATTTGCAGCCTGGCCATGAGGTAGAGAAGCAGAGAGCAGGAGAAAAATGCAAGGGTGAAGCAGACAAACTGGTTGCTAAAGACATTATCTTGGCAGTGAGGCAGCCAGATGCTAAAAACCAGGACAATGGAAAGAATGCCCTAAAGGCATTTGAGAAGTCTGGAAGGGTGCTCCACCCATCACAGGCCCTGAGGCCTAGAAGGACTGAGTTGTCTTAGAGGACAGACCTGGGGTGCAGCTGCCCCCTGGAAACTGCTCCCTGCATCCCAGCTGCTCCAGCTGGAGCAGCTCCAAGTGCGGTTGTGCAGCAGCCCTGGAGAGTAGAGGTCTGAAACCTCAGCGGGGTCCATGTCTTGTTAAGTCTACAGGCTGGCAGGACGTGAGAGCAGTGGAGGTGTGGCAGCCTCCACCCAGATTCTAGAGGATGTATGGAAAAGCCTGGGGACCCAGGCAGAGACCTGCTGCAGGGGCTGAGCCACCACAGAGGCCATCTACTAGAGCAGTGCTGAGCAGGAAAGTGGGGTCAGAGCCCCCACAGAGAGCCCCCACCAGGGAAATGCCTAGTAGAGCCAAGGCAGCAGGGCTGCTGCCAGGAACCCAGAACTGCAGGGCCACTGGTAACGTGCAACACCGGCCTGGAAAAGCCACAGGCACCAGCACAGACTACTGGGCAGTGCCTGGCAGAGCTGTGGGAATGAGGCTGCCTGATGCTTTGAGGGCCCAGATGCCCAATTGTGCCCAGGATGCAGGACTTGGAGTCAAAGAAGGTTATTTTGGAGCTTTCAGATTTAATGTCTGCCCTCCTGGGTTTTGCACTTATTTGGGGCCTGTTTCTCCTTTCTTTTGGCCTATTCCTCCCTTTTGGAATGGGAATGTGTATTGAATGCCTGTTCCACCATTGTATCTTGGCAGTAGATAAATTTGGTTTTGATTTTTACAGGTTCACAGCTGGAAGGAGTTTTGCCCTTGGCCTCAGATGAGACTTTGGACTTTAGACTTTGGACTTTGGAGTTTTAAGTTGGTGCTGGAATAAGCTAAGACTTTTGGGACTGTTGGGTCAGAATGATTGTATTTTCTGTGTGAGAGTGACATGAGTTTGGAGGGGCCGGGGGCAGAATGATGGAGTTTGGATGTGTTGTCCCCTCCAAAACTCATGTTGAAATCTGATCCCCAATGTGGCAGTGTTGGAAGCTGTATGAGCCATGGGAGCGGATCCCTTATGAATGGATTAATGCTCTCCCTGGGTGGGGGGGAGTAATGAGTGAGTTCTCGCTCTATTTGTTCCCATGAGAGCTGGTTGTTTAAAAAGACCCTGTCACCTCCTCTCTCTCTCTCTCTCTCTCTCTCTCTCTCTCTCTCTCTCTCTCTCTCTCTCTCGCTTCCTCTTGCCAGTTGATCTGCTTGTACCCACCAGCTGCCTGCCACTTTCTGCCATGAGCAGAAGCAGCCATGTGCAGCTGTCCCAGAATCATAAGCCAAATAAACCTCTTTTCCTTATAAATTACCCAGTCTCAGGTATTTCTGTTAAGAAACACAAATGGACTAAAACAAACATAAAGATGCATTTAAAGAAAACACAAATGTAATGTCAGACGCTCTAAACAACACTGTCCGTCGTGCGGTTTCCTTATAGTTTTATGCAAGTGTTTCACACAGAAATCTTTCCAGTCAACCCACCTTAGACATCTCATTCTGTCTCCAATGTTTTACAGTTATGTTTATGGCTAAAAACACACACACTCTCTTTCTCTCTCCCACATTCTCCCCCTCTCATTCTCCCCCACATGCATGTACATACATACACACGTGTGTACACACACACATCCCACATCACCATTCTGCCACCCTCAGTCAGTCCACAATACTTTTACTTACACACCACACTCTCTATTGGTAACTGTCCCCTTCATGCACAGCATCCTGGAAGCATGGTTCTTCCCCCAATCTGACTGTTTTTCTCGAATTCTAGTGAATGATGTTCTCCGTTCCATTGTAGTAACATGAAGGTGTTTGTCAACATGCTTTCACAGCATCACAATAATAATACTAGGGAACACTTACAGAGTTCCCATGCTGTGCCAGGCACTAAGCTAAGCACTTTAAGTAGAGACTCATATAAATCATGGAGCCAAGAGTCAAACCAGGCAGAATAGCACCAAAGTCAGTTGTTCTTAACCACCATACTCTGCTCATGCCCAGACCCATCAGAACAAAAGCCAGCATGTGACCAAGTCAAATTTTCTGTGCTTCAGTTTCTTCATCTGTAAAATGGGACTAAAAATAATACCTACCTTACAGAGTTTGGAGGAGCATTAAATGAGTTAACATATGTAAAGTGCTTAGAGCAATACTTCACACATAATAGAACTTACTACATTTACTAAGTGTCAGTAAGAGTTAACCAGTACTAATCAGCTCCTAACAGGCTATAGAATCACATGACTTTTTCATAGTGTCTTCTCTGATAGAGTCCCATGAGTTGGCAAATTTTTTCTGTAAAAGGTTAGATAATAGATATTTCAGGCTTTGCAGGCCACATACAGTATCTGTCACTAATTTTAGTCTTTTGTTTGTTTGTTTGTTTTAAGTCTTTCAAAATGTAAAAACCAACCATTTTTAGCTTGTGGGCTAAAACAGATTACAGACTGGATTTGGCCCAAAAGCCATAGTTTGCTGACTCCTATGCTAGACCGAGAGAGAGAGAGAGAGAGAGAGAGAGAGAGAGAGAGAGAGAGAGAGAGAGAGAGACCTGTTTTAAATGCTCTATTCTTTTATGTACCCAAATACAGGAACTCGAGAAGACTCACAAGTATCAATTCACACATTCCCTTAGCAAACGTTCAGTTATTCCTAAGTGCCCGACACCATGCTGGATGCTGGGTGGAAAAAGAAACGTGAGCTTGGTCTCTGGGAAGCTCCTAGCCCGATGGCAAGACAATCACAGCACAGTGTGTGGGGACAGCTTCAGCAGAGGAGGAAGGGATCTGCTCCAGTTAGAAGAAGGTGACTGATGAGGAGACGGTCCAAAGAGGAAAAGATGCTGGAGCTATACTTCCAAGATATGAGGAATTCACTCGGCAGACAGAGGCATAAGAGAGCAGGGAGGTATTCAGAAAACTGCAGTGTCTGGGATCTGAGAGGTCCATGAAAGCCGGAGGGGGAGGGCGGGAGGGCCCAGAACAGCCCCCTTTCCCCCTCCTCCCCTCCTGCCCAGATACTGGGACTTCATCCTGTGCCCCTCTGGTGGTCAAACTTCTTAACCCTGAAATTTGCCCTTGGGGAAAATCTTAATCTAGAGCTCTGTGTATGCAATTAATCTGATTGAACCTGGGGGGCTGAGCCCAGATACCACCCTCCTGCCGGTCTCACTTAGCACAGGCAGGTCTAACTGCGGAGCCTCCCGGCAGCACAGGTGGAAATCCTTGGCAGGACCCAGGGAAAGCGGCTTCACTTAAATTCTTCTGCAGTCAATAAAATTCATATATTTATTTTTATCTTGAACAGACATCCTGTTCTTCCCCAGTACCTCTTCCTCTGCTGAGTTGCAGGCTTGCCCCACACAAGTTAACACTTGCTTGCATACCGTCTTGCGTCCCTCTCAGATTGTTTCTTGAGCATGTTTTCTTTCCATCTGGATGAATCGTCCTGAGGGAAGGAAGTTCACCTCGCTTCTTTTACATCCCCCTCAACAAGTAGCGCAGGGCAAGGAGGGCTGTTGATGGGAAGATCTCTTCCAACCCTAAGATCCTAAGACTCCCCATAGGATGAAAGTATTTTCAAACAGAATAAAAGCAGTAACATGACTAAACACCTCCTATAGCAAGCACTAAGTTAATGGAAGTGTAATATTTCATGGGAGGTGTTCGTGTGTTTCAGGACTAAGGGTTGATTGGAATAAATTCTTCGGTTCATGAAACATTATTGTTTTGGGTTCACACACAGCCCCTCTTGCCCCACTTTTTTATAATTCCCCTTAACTTCTCTCCTCAGCAATTGATAATCATTTTATTGTGTTTATATGTATATGTTCTTTGACTATTGTCTTGTGTGCCTATACTTCAGTGTATAGAAATGGAATGTTCTCATGTTTT
The DNA here is from genome assembly GCF_000696425.1 of Galeopterus variegatus. NCBI lineage: Eukaryota > Metazoa > Chordata > Mammalia > Dermoptera > Cynocephalidae > Galeopterus > Galeopterus variegatus. The sequence continues at coordinate 182,543 of NW_007730388.1, forward strand.
AGGTAACATTCTGTCTCTTCCTTTTTTCACCCAGCATGATATTGTTAATATCCATGTTGCCAAGCATGCATCAAGTTCACTGCTCCTAAATGTTGCGTACTATTCTATATCTGGGCCCACTACATTTTACTTCCCCAGCCCCCCAAGGATGGACAGCTTGAGTGCTCCCCGCTACCACAAACAATGCTGTGATGAACATCTTCATATGTCCCTTACAAATCTATGTGGAAATTCTCCAACATGTACTTCCAAGAGCAGGAAAGCTGAGTCCTGTGGTGTGAGTGCCCTTGGTCCGACTGAGCACTGCCAGGCTGCCCCTCTAGACAGCCGGTGCTTGTCCCCTCTCCCCAGCAGTACCTGAGGGTTTCTGAGGCTCGCACCCCTGCTGACAGTAGGCAATACTCAGTGTTAGGGATTGACATATGCCTGCCCAAAAAAAGATATTTTGAAGTTCTACTATTCAGTAGTTCCGAATGTGCCAATTTTGGGAAATAGGGTCTTTGCAGATGCAGTGAAGCTGAATTCATGAGGGAGGGCCCTAATGCAGTATGACTGATGCCCTTACAAAAAGGGGGAATTTGGACAGGGACAGACAGGGGCAGAGGGAAGAGTGTGTGGACAGACACAGGGAGAACCTGTTAGATGAAAACAGAGATTGGATGCATCTACAGGCTAAAGAGTGCCAAAGACTGCCAGCAGGCCACCAGAAGAGGGCAGAGGCAGGGAGCAAAGTCTCCCTCACAGCCAACCCACTGCTCAGCACTGCTTCCTAACTGGCTCCAATGCTCTGGACACATGGGTCAGTCCACCCACACGCCTCCAGTCACATGAAAATACCCACCACATGCATAAGGTGTCCTCGTGTTTTGTGAGAACACTCACAGAATCCCTGCTTTCCTCAGATGGTGCAGTCTGAAGGAGGAACATCTTCCTGAGCAAGAACGGGTGCCCCTCCTCAGCCTGGAGTCTTCTACATAACCCGAACGCTAAGAACTGAAACACAACTACACTTTTGGTTGAAGCAGGTGTGCCAGTCAAGGTTTCTGGTCATAAACAGCAGAAATGGCTCTGGCTGAACTGAACAGGAAAAGTCTTGACTGAGAGGATACTGGTGAGTGCACAGAGCCTCCAGAACAGCTGGAGCAAGAGGCTCCAGGAACAGGCAGATACAAAAGAAAGCCCAGTCCAGGGCACCACAGCCCCTGACCCTTGCAGATGCTTTTCGAGAGCTCACCTCAGCCCGCGTCATCATGTCAAGTGACATCATCACTGGCACAGACCCTGGAAACCTGATGACACTGCCATTGCCCCTGCTGCCACCACCCGCAGGATTCTCCACTATCCATGTTTCTTGGTCCCACCCAAGAAGCTCTGTTCACCCCAAGAATCACATGGCAAGAAATTCCCCAAATGCAGGAAGGAGGTTCCAAGGCAGTATAGACCTCAGAAGACAAAACTTACGAAGCTGAGTGGGGTGCAATGCTGAGCGGACTCCTCAGGGTCCTTCCAAGAGGGCATGGGTGCCAGAATAATTTATGGATCATTTTCTCATCTTAAAGAGAGAAGAGAATATCACTCAACACATGTGGTTGAAATAAGGATTAAATGAAGTGAGGTACATGGGGGTGATTTGTAAATTATAAAGTGCTGTACGGATGCTGGTGACTGCGCTCAGTCCTTTGCTCCTTCTGCAAATTCCTCCCATTGTTCACCTGGTGCTGTCCCATCACATAAATCTCACCTTCAGCCTCTGCGCTGACAACCTGGCCTCTTACTGCACAGAGTCGACAGGATCCATATGAAGCGACTGTGCCAGCCCCACACCAGGTCGACAGGCCCTCCTGTGCCTTCGCCCCCTCCGCCTTCGCGGCTGTTTCCATGCACACGCCTCTTCTCCCTATCCAGGGCCAACCCCGCCTTGCATAACTGGCTCCCATCCCCTCCTGCCTTCTCCAGAATCTTCCATTGTCAGTCACCCACCCCATGCCCTAAATCTCTCTACTCCTTTGTCTCCACTGGACCCTTCCATCCTGCTCCCTCCCACTTTGTCCTCCCTAGCTGACCCCCGGGCCCTCACTCTCCTTTAGCTACCGCCCGCTCTCATTTCTTCCTTCACAAGCATCTCCCGAGCTGCCTGCACTGTCTCTCCTGCTCCTCATCTCCATCCACTCTTCAGCCTGTCCCATTCTGACTCCCGCGCTCATGTCCCCACCAAGCCAGCCTCTGCCTAGTCTCCTATGACCTCCGTGTTGCCAGATCCAAGTTGTCCCCTCGCTTGATCTCTCAGCAGCCTTTGATATAATGACCAACTGCTCCCTCCTTCTAGAGATGACCTCCTTCCTTGACTTCCAGACCCTGTCCCCTCCTGGCTTGCCTCCTATCTGTCTGGACACTCCTTTCAATCACCTTAGCCAGCTCCCCATCCTCAACACCATAATGACCAACTGCTCCCTCCTTCTAGAGATGACCTCCTTCCTTGACTTCCAGACCCTGTCCCCTCCTGGTTTGCCTCCTATCTGTCTGGACACTCCTTTCAATCACCTTAGCCAGCTCCCCATCCTCAACACAGCCTGAAAAGCCTCCTCCTCCTTCCCTTCTTGCCTCCCACATACGTACCATTTGTCCCTAGTTCTGTCCTTTCCACCTCCTAAACCCCTCTCTAACCTGTGCGCTTCAGCCCACCAGCACAGCACTGCAGAAACCTCCTATCTGGTCTTTCCACGTCTGCTTCCGTCTTCTAAACCATTCTCCAGCCAGCAACCAGAGTGATATTTTTAAATACATAAAAATGACTACATCATTTCTTTGCTTAAAATCCTCCAATGACTTAAAGTCTTTCAACTCCTTAGCGAGGACTGCCAATTGCTGCATGTCCCAACCCCAGCCCACCTCCTCAATCTCCTCACCCCTCTTCTCCCCTGGGTGCTGCACACAGTCGCACAGTGTTTTCCTCTGATGCACCAAGCTCCTTCTCACCCCAGGGCCTTTGCACATGCTGTCCCTCATCCTTACGCTGTACCAGCTGTACATTGCCAGACTCCAAGGAGCACCATTGGCCTCACAGGCATCACAGACATAGAGTTATGACAATGATTTGGCAGTGAACTGTGTTAAAGAAGAGGGGGTTTTCATATCAGCTAGCACCAGGGGTGTCTGAAACCTTCTGCCCCTGCTCATCATTTGGATCTAAGTGTCATGTGGAAGGAGAAGTCTTCCCCGACCCTCCAAACTAGGTTAGTCTGCCTGTTAGTCACTATTCCTCCACACTGTGCCTTCGTGGTACTTGCCGTAATTATAGTTATACACATTTGGGAAACTATTCCTCACATGGCTGTCTCCCTAATGGATTGTCAGTCTGCCTGTTAGTCACTATTCCTCCACACTGTGCCTTCGTGGTACTTGCCATAATTATAGTTATACACATTTGGGAAACTATTCCTCACATGGCTGTCTCCCTAATGGATTGTAAGTTTCCAAGGGTTAATGACAGCTTCTGGAATGTTCTGCCCTATATCACCCTGAGCGCACTATGGAGGGCATACTCATCTGAGAAGTGAGAAATGGGTGAATGAATGAATGAACCATATGGGCTGCCATCTAAATAAATCTATGGCCTCTTTCAGCAACTGTCTAAATTTCTACCCTTCTAACCACAGGATGGAGGTCCAGGAGGTGGGTTTTCCACACACAAGAAATGAAGTCCTCCAGGACCATAATGCCAGGTTATTCAGTTATCACAGAAGCTGCCATTTCTAACAAGCTAAACTGCAGACCATGGAGACGGCCCAAACTCTCCTCTGCTGGGAAGGAAAAAAGAATAATCCTCAGCCCAGAGCACTTGGACAACCAGGACCTCACCCACCTCCCCATCCTGGAGAACACCTCTGAAGTCTATGCTTTTTGGTGCAAAAGAGAGGCCAGGAGCCTGAGCCATGACTCTTTGGGCCACCCTTCGAGCATACCCTCTAAGGGCTACTGATCCACAGGCCACAAGGGTATCTGCTGCATTTTTCTCATCCATCCCCCAGCAAGCAGCACTGCTGAGGGAACAATTACAGATTGCCTATGCGTGTCCAGTTCTGTGCAAAGCAATACAAACCCTGATCTTTGCCCTAAACCCCTACACACTCTAGCTGCGAGACAGGAGCATGCATGAGGGGAGAGGGGACTCTGAGCAGGGATTTGGAACACCCTGGCTTCAGCAGTGAGCCATTCTGAAAGGTGTGGGGGGGAAGGGGCTTGAAGTTAGAGCAGCACTGAGGTCCCAGCCAGAAACCTGGAGCTCTCCTCCCCTCTGCCGTTTCCTTGCAGCCTAAATAAAGATCTGCCCTAGCAACTGAAGAGGAAAAAGAAGAGAGGGGAATAAATAGGAAGAGAAGAGTTGGGCGGAAGGGCAAAGAAAAGGGAAACAATTAAGATACAATAGTAAAGTCAAAGCTGTTAATACAGGATATGTCTAATAATTTTAACATCCAATATTTGTGTAGTTTTTCACACAGGGACTTTCTCCCTGGGTTCCCCCAATAGCCCTGAAAAGTGCACTATCCCAGCTTTACAGATGTGGTGACTGTGGTCCAAAAGACTGTGAAGTTCCAAGTCCTACACAGCTGGCAAGGGACAGAACCAGGACCCAAAACCCTGGCCTCCGACTCCACCACCATCCCTTTCCCCTAAACCATGTGGCCTCCAGAAGCAGCATAGGACAGACAAAGGGGAAATGGCTTCCAGTTAACCTTCCCACCTCTGCAAGCCTTCATCTCTCCCACCATGCTCACCCCGCCCCACCCCAGCCCAGCCGCCCACACGCACACAGGGAACTGAAGGTCGAGGGAAAGTCACCTTACGACTTCCTAAATAGCGTGCTGTTGTTTATTTGCCAAGAACCTCAGCAAGGCCCCTTACTGCCAAACACCTTGTTCTAGGAACCGAAGGATCATCACAGGAAGGAGATGAGGCTTGTATCATCCTCGTCCTACCCTGTTACAGATCATTTCTGTAGGCACAGGCCTAGGTACTCAGGTGGATACAAAGAAGCTCTCAAGGACCTTACAATGAAGTTGGGGACACAGTGCACCTATCAACATAATGACAATAGCAGCAATGGCAATAACAGCTAACACTTCCTGTGCTCTTACTATCCACAGCCACCATGATAAGAGTTTTCAATGGCTTTGTATCATATTTAATCTTCATGACCACCTAACGGAGTAGGTTCTAGTCTTCAATGAGAAACTGAGGCTCAAAGAGGTGAACAATCATGTCCAGGGTCATACAGCAGCAAGGGACAGAGCCAGGACTCAAACCAGGTGTCTGACTCCAGGGGCCAAATTCTTAACCATTCCCTTTGCTTTATAAACACCCAAGGCAGGGGGGATATAAACCCCAAACGACCAATCCGATCAATATCTGCCAATATCTGGAGTGATGCGAAAAGGCTTTAAAGAGGAAATAAGACTGATGTGGACCCATGAGAAGGGAGAGGACAGACGAGGGGCCTGAGGTCTCATACAAGAGAAGAGTTGGAAGCAAGTGTGAGGTGGGGTTTTCAGGGGTTTACACAGGGAAAGGGGAGAATGGAGACAGCCTTAATGGTGCCATGGAAGTCACTGCCATTGATGGCGGGTCCTTCAGGCTAACAAATTTAGCACCAGAAACAGAAGGGCCAGTGGCAAAGAGAACAGAGGAAAGGAGACCATAGTCACCAGGGTTAGTTTGAAGGTACATAGTAGGGCTGTCCCATATCTGATTGTTCAGTTCTCAGGTACCAGGGACAAAGTTTCATCCCCAGAGTAGCTTCTTCCAAATATTCCCAGTCACCTCTCTCAGAACCAAGCAGGTGTGTGCAGGTATGTGCTCCTAAAATATAGGAATGGCCTTCTCACTGTAAATACAGGGAGAAAGATCAGGAAAAAGTGAATCAGTAGCAGGAGGACTGCAGTCAATTTGGGAAGTCCCCACTGTATTGGATCCTCTCTGGCAGTGACATGATCCATACCCCTGTGTCATGCAGTTTCCAGTCTTATCGGATTCCAGCCACATCACAAACTAGCAAAGCAAGCTACCTGCAATGCATTCAGTTGCTTACCGTGAACCTCCAGACAGAGTAGCCAGGTTCCCGGGGCCAGGGACTTCCTGTTGTGCTAGGTGTGCATTCTGTCTGCTGGTATCAAGCAAAACCTTGTCAATGCACACCAGTGTATTCAGACTCTCCAACGCACCACACAACCCGTGTCTTTGCATGGATGCCTATCACCAGAACACAGCTTCCTTGTCTTCCTGGGGAACACGCAACCTCTGAGAAACAAACGTGACAAAACTGAAGAGGACCTGTCCCCCCAAAATCAAAAATTATTACTGCTCAGGGAAAGCTTGTACCTTTGGTCAAATTCCACCAAGGTTTTGTACTTCTCCAATATTAAGTCTTGCTTCAGGAACACAATTTTAACTATTTGGTTCTAAGCTTTAAATAAATATGCATATACATATACACATACATATACAGATACACATACATATACATATACATATACACATACATGTACATATATGCACAGTATATAAAGGTAATGATTTTACCACTTAAGCTATACAAGATGGCAACCACAAAATTGAAATTCTGTCTTTCAAAGGGTTTTATGTACTCCTCTAACTGAAAACAGTTTCACAATAAAAAGATCCAGTTTTACAAGTGAGCCCAACCCAAAATAGTAACTATGGCCTTAAGGGCTATTATCCCATTGCTATAAGAAGGACTTAGGGCATATAAATGTCCATTAACACAACTAAGCATAATAATCTGATTTATAAAGTACCCTTGGCAGGCCTCTGTGGCACCCTACAATTACACCACCCCAATTAAAACATCCAAGAAGCCTAATAGACTCACCCTAAAAGAAACCGCCCTATAAAAGCATGACCCACCCCACCAAAAAATCCTGACGGAGGGAGTTCTATGGCAAGGTGGTGGCAGCGAAGGAGGTTTTCAGATGGAAGGAGAGCATTTTAAGTGTCTAATTCCCACGCTCAAAGCCTGCCAAAGTACACAGGAGTGAATAATAACCCCAAAGCAAAGATGCATTACAAGGAGAGTTATCTGGGTGTCTGTCTCAGGCTTTCCTAGTAAATTTGGCATTTTCTGGTTACAAATGAACAGTTCTAGATTCTAAGGTTGGGAATCCAAATGACATTTTCTGCTGGAGAGTAAAAGGAAAATTTCTCTTCCAGAGATGTATTTGGGGCATGGAATTTGGAAACTTTCTCTCAACTTTGGCCCAAGTCGACCCCAAGTTAATCTGCCACAATTTGCAGGGTCTCACCCACTTGTAAGAGGTGGGTGTTGCAGGTGGGGGTGGGGGGTGTCATTGTCTGTCTTATCTACTTTTAGACAGTTTTATCACAGCAAAATGGATAGACACCTCTCAAAATTTACCCTCCATTCCTAGATATCAGTGGACAAATTAAATTTCCAAAAGACATAAGAATTTGCTAAACTGTCTCCAAAGTCAGCTCAAAGTCGATCTTAGTGAAGAGTGAAAACTGCCCTGTGAGCATACTGGGGAGAAAGCATGCTGCAAAGGAGAAAAGAAAAAATCCTTTCACAGACACACAGACAGACAATACTGTGTTCCAGCCACCATTGACTCATTCACATCAGCTTAGCAAAGATGCTGTGAATGTTAATACTCAAAATGTTGGTGAGGGTCCAGCCAGACAGGTACGTTAACACTGCCAATAGAAGTGTAATTTGTTTGAGCCACTCTAAAAAGCGATCTCCCAACAACTACCAAGAGTCTTTAAAATGCCTAGATCCTTTGATCTCCTTCTGGAAATGTATTCTAAGGCAATCAGCAAAATGTGGTCAAAGGGCAAAAGACACAACATTGTTTAATCTGAAAATGATAGGAACTCATCTGATAGTTCACCAATAAGAGAACAGTCATGTAAATTATAGTAATAATTTCATAGAGTATTATAGTGCCTTTAAAAATTATGTTTACTGAAAACACAAAATAAGATTTGAATAAAAAGAAACAAAAACTGTGATCTTGGATAGGAAATCTCAGTAGCATCAGGATGTCCACTCTCCCCATCTTAGAATATAAATTCAAGGAACAGTCATGTAAATTATAGTAATAATTTCGTAGAGTATTATAGTGCCTTTAAAAATTATGTTTACTGAAAACATAAAATAAGATTTGAATAAAAAGAAACAAAAACTGTGATCGTGGATAGGAAATCTCAGTAGCATCAGGATGTCCACTCTCCCCATCTTAGAATATAAATTCAATGCAATCCCAATCAAAATCTCAGAAAGGGTTTTTTTGTCTGTTTTGTAAAGAGGGTAGAAATGTGACCAAATGATTCCACAGTCATCCAGAAATAGTCCCTGTGAAAATAGCCAAGAAATATTTTTTGAGAAGGAAGAGTAGCAAGTGTAATCTGGACCTCCATTACAAAAATACATTAAAACCATAGTAATTAAAATGGTGAGGTACAAATGCAGGACCAGACAGTCCAATGAAACAGACTAGAAAGTTCAGAGAAGGCCAAAGTATATATAAGAGTTTAGTATGTGATAAAGGAAGCATTTCAAGTCAAGAGAAAATAAAGATTATTTAATAAATGATGTAAGACAACTAGCTAGAAGTTGTAAAAAAGGTTTATACTGGAGCCCTACCTTACATCTTTCTATTTTAACATGAAAATAAAACTTTTTTTTTTGAACTACTAATAGGAAAAATAGGTGAATTGTTTAAATTATCTTGGAATAAATTAGTGTCAACATAAAATAAAATAATTTTTTGAAAAGACTAACAAATTTGATTACACAAACATTTTAAATTGTTGTTAAAAGCACAATAAGAAGGTCAGAGACAGACAAAAAATTTGTGGAACTGAGTTCAATGGTGTCTTAGTCTCTAGTGTGAAAGAATGTCACTCACCCCAGAGGTAAGACATCCTCCAGCAGCAGTTCCAGTTCGAACACGGTACAGTAGCCATGTGAGCCACAGAGGTGGGACACAGTGTCGGCTCCCTTGGGGGAACACAATTGTATGGACTCCAAGCAGCTGGCACAGGTGGGCTTAGTGCCTGTGAGGACTGCCAGGGTCCCCAGTGGTGAGGATGGTAGGTGTCACAGGTAAGAGGATGGGCTCCCTTGGGGGAACACAATTGTATGGACTCCAAGCAGCTGGCACAGGTGGGCTTAGAGCCTGTGAGGACTGCCAGGGTCCCCAGTGGTGAGGATGGTAGGTGTCACAGGTAAGAGGATGCCTTGAGAAAAAATAAGAGCTTAACTGGGCCAGATCAAAAGGAATATCAAAGGGAACTGGAGAGAAACTATCGAGGCCTAATAGAGGCCCTACAGCCACTGATAAACAGAAAGATCTTTCAGTTACAAAATGCGGCTCTGCCTGTCACCTGCCACAGAGATTCCTTCAGTACAATGAGCCTTCATGAAATGGATCTCTAAAATAAATGCACTTGCTTTATTCATTTGAAAAGAGCCATGTATTCAACATTGAATATGAAACAAAGTTAAGATCTATTAAAAAAATAAGATTGGGATGTAATTCTGGAAACGATAGCTTTATGTATCACTGAAGAAAGGAGCAAGAGAATATTGAATGTAGATTGTTAGTTTGAGAATCATGACTATGGTTTCTAATATTCTCATAATGTGCTGTTATATTTTGCAAGTCATTTTAATGACTCAAAGGTGTGTACATTTACCATTATTTATACCATAGCTAATGTTAAATTAATTTACTTTAAGTTTGTATTTTTTAATTTATATTACCATTTACAGATTCATTCTGGAACCATTTTAAATGTAGTAATGCTTATTTTAAAAGTACTTTTAAATATGTGAATGTTTACACTAAAAAAAATTGTGAAACTACTTTCAACTCATATGACAAATGGCTAACTTCCTTAATATCCAAAATACATAACATATCAATAATAAACTTACCAACAACATGAAAGAAAAATGTACAAAGAACACAAAAAGCAGTTTATACAATAAGAAACACAGGTGGCAATAAATATGTGAATAAATGCACAGTCTCACTAATAATGAATGACATGTAAATTGAAAGTACAGTGAGATGCCTGTTTGTTTGGCTTTTTGTGTTTTTGTTTTTTGATGACAGTTATTCAGAAATCATTATTGATAAGAGTATGAGAAATCAGAACGTTACATATAGCTGGTGAGGATGTAAATGGATAAACATTTCTGGAGGGCAATTTGCCCATATCATTCAATACTTTAAATGAGAACCCTCTCCTTAGCCCAGAATTTCCATATCCAGGCATTAATCCTACATAAACACTTATACATAGATATATACATGCGAAGATGTACACAGAAATATATGTGCAAAGATGTTCAATGCAGTATTGTTTATAATAGGAAAACAGTGGAGCCCACTTAAATAGCTATCACTAGGAATTTGGTGAAGGATGGGATTTCCCTGGAATGGAATACCTTGCAGCAATTTGAAAGAACAAGGTAAATTTGTATGTAGTAATGTAAAAGATGTCCAAGATATAATAAGTGCAAAAATCATGTTGAAAAACTGTATGAACAAAATGATCCCACATTTTATGTGCCTATTTGTGCAAATCTAATGTCTAGGAGGAAATATAAGAAATTGTTTAAAAGGGATTACATCAAGTAATGGGAATAAGGGAGAGAAGGGGAGAGTATGTTTACTTTTCATCTCATACACTTCCACGTCTTTGAAGCTTTTTTTACAATGAGCATGCATTACTGCTTAAATCACAAACCAATAAACACAGTTGAAGTTGAAAATTAAAATTTAAGCATCTTAATACTTATCGAGACTCTTAAAGTTCCAGAGAAGTAATTATAATGTAGTATAAAAGGAAAACCTAGATTACATAATTATATGGAGAGTATGCTCTAAATTATTTTAAAATGTATATATAAATTCACACATAGAAAAAATGCTAGCAGGAAACACACCAAAATGGTAATGGTGATTGCCTTTAGTATTAATGTTATAATTTATTTTTCATTTACTTCTATATATTTTTTCAATTTTTCCAAAATTAATATTACATATAATCAGAAAAAATTTAATAATCAATTCAGAATTTGCTTAGTAAATTATCATATGTTCTGTAATAAGAATCAAGAGGAAAGAAAATGTGGGACATAATTTCTTTCCCCAAACAATTTACAGCTTTACAGAGGAACCCATACATATACTTAACCCATCTGTAAATATAGAACGTGTACGTATAGAGATCAAGGGAGGACAAGTGCGAAATTGAATCTTATCAAATGCCAAAATGTATAGAAGAGACAATATGACAATGGGACAACAGAAAGAGAAGAAGAAACACTAGTCCCCATTACTGGCACCTCCCTAACCAGGCAACCAGGGGAGCAGCCTTGGGAAATAAGATGAGAACTCTCTTCCATAGACAGAGTCAGAACCACATGCATGCTTGACTCTGGGCATCAAAAACTTCCACTCCCTCTAAGTAATGCCTTCTTCATGTTCCTGAAATTCCACTGTTAAAGATTTATCTCTTTATTTCATATTCTCTATCCCTCTTAAAAAGCAAACGGACTAAGAGTGCCAACACTACACTAGATGGCACTTCCAGCCTTCCTGTGCCAGTGACAGACATCACTAATCAATCTCAGCACTTCTGCCTCATGAGATAATCTCAGAATCCTTCTCAGCACAACACTGCAGGCAGCTACTACCCATTGAGCAAAGTTGGGATGCAAGTAGAAAACTATTTGCCATCCCTTATTAAAGTGATAATAAAACTTGCATTTGAATAGGAGCCGAGAATTTTACAAAGCTCTCTCACAACCAATATCTCATTTGAGCAGGCATTATTTTCTTTTTCTTTATACCAAAATGGAGGATTTAAGAGTTTCTGCAAATTGTTCAATGGCCACTCATAACAGGCAGATCCCAGATTCTAACATGAAACCCAATCCTCGTTCCAAGTCCAGCACTCCTTCTGAAAGCCCTCCTTCTTATGAAGTTGACCCTACTCTATTCTGAGTGTCAGTTTGGGGAGGGGATAGTACGAGAATTCTAGGAAGCTTCAAGGATCAGAAAAAAGCATCCCCAAAAAGATGCAAAATATCAGAACCTGTTCCAAGTCCAGCACTCCTTCTGAAAGCCCTCCTTCTTATGAAGTTGACCCTACTCTATTCTGAGTGTCAGTTTGGGGAGGGGATAGTACGAGGATTCTAGGAAGCTTCAAGGATCAGAAAAAAGCATCCCCAAAAAGATGCAAAATATCAGAACCCAGAGACTGTGGACATAGGGACACCATCATTGTGTGAAAAGCCAGCTCTTTCCCCGGGAGGAACCAGTAAATACACTCAGGTTCCCACCAAAAACTTGGCTGGAATTCCAAGAATCCCACTAAGGGCAGAAGGGCCCCCACCACACGAAAGCTCCACAGAGACTGGGCTGTGCAGATGAGTCTTCAGGCCTTGGGCTGACAAATGATTCAAGCTGTTCTGCCTCACTCCAGCTAGCACCCATGCAGCCCATTCCTGCCCTCCAGGTTGAGCAGGACCAGAGCCAGCCTGGAGGTACTCCCAAGATTTCCCCAAGTTCTAAGCACCCCGTGAAAAAACCACAGTCTACCAATCCATTTTCTCCTTTGGTGCTTCAGACTTGACTCAGATCCTCTTGGACGACCACTCCAAGATCTGAAGTTCCCCTCATCTGGCTCCATTTGGAGGCACGTTAAGGTTAACTTCCATAAGCAAGGGGTTCCCCTAGCTGCATGCGTGTGTGTCTGTGTGTCTCCAAGAATACCCATCAACTCACCCTCCGATCCAATCCAATATTAAAAGTACAACAGTCCAGGGCCGGCCCGGTGGCGCACTGCTATAGTTACCCAGCAAGGCCTGGTAATTGGTGTGTGGGCTGGGGCTGCAACGCCGAGGGAGCAACGCCGAGGGTTGCGATCCCGTTGCCGGTCCCGGTCCGGTACGGGAGCGACACTGAGGGTTGCGATCCGTTGCCGGACACGGAAAAAGACAAAAAGGAAAAAAAAAAAGTACAACAGTCCTAAAAGTGTTTTAAAACACCAGAATTAGACAGCATGCTGAATTTGAGGTTCACATACGGATTTTTGACTTTAAAAGGCAAGATTTTCACAACAACACGCGTTGCTATAGAGATGGCATAAGCCTATGTAAACTTCAGGCATTCATATTCATAGAAACTCCTGAGGCAAGACCAAATGTTGGCCCTAACATTCCTGTCCTTGCCAACTTCCAAGTAGTGCACAAATTATGCCAAAAATAAATGGGTGTGACTAATACAAGCTTAGAAC
>NW_007730389.1:0-24654 GCF_000696425.1 Galeopterus variegatus
GGACATAATAATCAACTACATTGTATATTGACAAAATAAAAATTCAAAAAAAAAAAGAAATGGCTGGTTCTGAGTCAGTGTCTCATGAGGTTGCAGTTCAGGTGCTGGTTAGCCCTCAGTTATCTGCAGGCCTGGTCTGCAGGAATTGCTTCCAAGCTCCCTCTCCTGGTTGTTGGCAGGCTTTACGTCCATGCTGGCTGGTGGCCAGAGGCCTGGGTTTCTCACCAGGTGGGCCTCCCTGTGGTAAGGACTGCTTATGACATGGCAGCTGGCTTCCCTCGGAGAGAGAGAACAACCAAGATGGTTGCTTCAGTTCTTTCATAACCTAATCTCAAAAGTGACATACCATCACTTCTGCCATACCCACCAGGGTGTGATGTGGGAGGGACAACACAAGGATGTGAATGCCAGTGGGTGGGGATCATTGGGAGCCATCTTGGAACGGGCAACCACAGACTTCGTCTATTGGTAGATCTTCTATTGCCACTGTACACATGATGTCCAAACCTGTAGTACCAATCCGTATCTAGTGGCTTATCTTTTGTGTATTCCTGTGTCATTTCAAACTCTTACTCCTTCTTTCCTTCTTATCACTGGTCAGATACTAATTTTATATTTTCTTTCTTCAGTATACTCCAAATCATCTTCTTCTTTACGTACCTATGGCTACCATCCTACTAAGGTCCTTACTACCTCCCGCCCACGATTGAAAGCCAGTAGCCTGGCTTTAAGTCTGTCCTTTCCAGTCCATTTTAAGTGCTCCCACCAGACTGTTCTTTTTAATTTAAGTCTGGCTTTAAGTCTGTCCTTTCCAGTCCATTTTAAGTGCTCCCACCAGACTGTTCTTTTTAAATATTAACTTTTATCATGTCACACCCTGTGGTCTATCTGTTAAGATTATAGTACTTCCACTCAGGATCTTTAGCCTATGGGCTGATACATTTCACTGTGTGTATGTAATAGAATTGACAAGAGGGCTCTTGTGAGAAAATCAATCCATAATGTACAAAGGTTTATTTAGCACTTAAAAAATTATCTTGAACACTACAAGATGATTAAAAGCTTATTATTTTTTAAATCTTATTAACTTTAACAGTAAGGAGTTTTGGAGAATATTCTAGCCTGGTTTCATCTTTGAGGAGAGGAGAGCAAACATTTGTGTTGCTTTATTGATGGATAATTACGAGTATAGCAATCAAAATGTTTGATAGCAACAGTGAAGAAGAGAATTTTTCTAGAGGTTTGGGAGTTCATTGGTAGAATGTTTTATGCTGGGCATCACAAGAAGTATAAATCCAAGCAGCAAACCTGAGTGGGGGTCAGCCTGTGGTTTGAATTCTCAGGAGGGCAGCTTTTGTTTTGTTTATTTTCCCCACCCAGAGTCCAGGCTGACCAATACACTTGTTTATTGTTTCCCTTTGCCTAATGACAATTCTTTACAGGCCCCCTTTTCACTGCAGATATCATCCCTTGGGGCCCAAAGCCTTGTTTTTCTTCTCTCCCTGGGTGTCCCTAAAAACCCAAGCCCCTTCAGGTTGTGGAGGTTGGCAATGACCCCTTTCCCACCTCCCTGCTGGCCTGGCCCAGAACAAACCTTGGCACCTGCTTACTGCTGTGGTTATAGATTTTTTTTGGTTTTTGACTCCTGGGACTTCTCTTACTGTCTTGCACAGCAGAAGGCTTTAGATTATGTAGTTTGCCATACCCCTGGAAACAAAACTGATATTTTTCAAACTAGGTAAAGATAAAAATGTGTCACAGTTTTTTTTTTTTTTTCTTTTGTCTTTTTCCGTGTCCGGCAACGGATCGCAACCCTCAGTGTTGCCCCCGTACCGGACCGGAGACCGGCAACAGGATCGCAACCCTCGGTGTTGCTCCCGCGCCTCGCTCAGCCAGTGAGCGGGAACCGGTCTGTATGTGGGATCCGAACCCTCGGGCGGGAGCGCTGCCGCGCTTCCCAAGCAGCGCACTATCCAGTGCGCCACCGGGCCGGCCCTGTGTCACAGTTTTTAAGAATGTGCTATTATTTTGTCATTTGAAAGGCTCATATGATCATCCCTCTGCTCATCAGGGTTAAACTGTTTCTTGTTTTTAAATTAAGACTCCAAATCTCAGTTTTTCCTCATTGTGCACATTACCTTCAAGATTAGGGGAAAGTCTGGATTTTAATTTGTGTGTCTTATTTCCAATTTAACTTTGCCCCATCATCTTTCCTGCTAGGAGAAACAATTGCAGCACTTACAGATGTAACCAACTTGAATCATCCAGAATCTGATGGCCAGATCACAGTTTTTACAGACAAAACAGGAGTTATAAAGGCTGCAAGATTACTTCTTTCTTCAGTGACAAAGGTGTTATTGCTGGCAGACCGAGTAGTTATTAAACAGATAATAACATCAAGAAATAAGGTACTTGTCTTTCTAGTGTTAGTATGCTTTTATCTTTCAGGGTTGTCGTATAGTAATTTTTAGATTAATTGCTGGTAATTTGGCAATGCTTGTCTATTATAATTGCTTATAATTCTAGGTGTCTGTACTTTAAAACTAGTGTTTTTCCTATATCTGTAATTCCTAAATGATGTGTGTACTGGGCCTAAACTTTTGAATACAAATCAAAAATTCTCAAAAATTTTTTTCTCAGAGAATTGTCATCTACTCGTTGAGGCTTATTGGTAAAAGCTTTACCTGTGTATGGCAATTGGGAAGAAAAGCCAATCATCATGATAACGTATGTAGTAGAAACCTAGTTGACAAAAGTACTGAATTCTTCAGTACTTTTTTTTCTCCAAGTCAAAGAGTACAATTTATAAATTTAAGACAAAATTAAATTATCCAAAACCATAATTATCCACAGCTACAAAATTTTTGTATGCAGAATTCCTAAATATTACTGAATATCACAAAACTTAGAGAATGGTTTTAAACTCTTCCAGTCCAAAACTCTTCCAGTCTCTCAGATAATGGTCCTATTCCTTGATCATCTGGGAACCTGGGACATGTACGATCACTCTTTCCCTGGAAAATTCCCCAGACAAGGAGGAGAGCCATCAGCCAGGGAAAGGGTTGTCCCATTAGGGTTTGAAGACAAAACCACCTGATGGGTGTTGAGTAAATCAAAAAGTGTAAGTTTAAAAAGAGAAAAAGAGATTGGAGATGTGGATCAGGTGTGCTAGAGGAATAGCAACAACCTTCCTCTCTTTGGAAGATGGAGGTTCTGCTCAGTGGTAGCAGTCGGCCTTATCGGTGTTAGTCGCCTAGACTTCCTGAGCTGCCAGGGCAGATTAACATGCCAAGTATCCATCATATCCTCATTAAAAATAAGTAAACACAGGACATCTGTGTTTTTCTTAACCTATCTTGGTCTGCCTAACCTAATCCAGTACTGTTATTTTAAAGAAAAGTATTCAAAAATATGTTTCACATCTATTTATTTTATTTCTTATGTCAAGAAAACACATCACATCATCTGTTGGCTTTCCTACAGATTCACTCTCTCTATTTACCACTGACTGTCCAAAGCTTCCTGGCAATTAATTTATTCAACAAGGGCAATTCCTGGCTGATCTGAATTCGAGCCTGGGCAAATACATTTGGATCCAAACCTCCCTTTCCCCTGCTTACTCTGCAGCTGACCTTCCTTCTGCTTTCCTGAGAAAATTGGGTCCCTTCAGTTCTGGTTCACTGAACCTTACAGCTTCTGCGTCATCTTTCATTCTCATCCCCTTCCTAGTTCTCTGAAGATTTGACTACCACAGTCCTGCCCATTCCCACCTTCTCTAGAATTGGCTACATAAATGATATCTTCTTGTACTTAGTTATTTCTTTTATTCTTTTTCCTTTTAATTTTCAAGTAAGCCTAAGTCTCCTCATCCTAAAAACAAATCATTCCCTAAAGGATTCTAACCTTTGAATCTGCTTCTCCCTCTCTGAGCCCCTCCTCTGTCTTCTTTTCTGGCTCCTCCTTCTCAGCTATCCCCTAGGGTTTAGAATTTTCCTTTCTCTCTCTAATCATCCTTGGCAATCTCAGTTTCTTTCATATCTATCACCCAATAATAAAATATTCTGTGTTTTGCAGGTTCTTGCAACAATGGAAAGACTAGAGAAAGTGAATAGTTTTCAAGAGTTTGTCCAAATATTTAGTCAATTTGGAAATGAAATGGTGGAGTTTGCACATCTAACTGGAGACAGACAAAATGTATGTATTTATAGTAACATTAAAAAATCTTCAAATAAATGCATGCTATTTTGTTCGGATGGAGGTATGATCTTTGAGATTGGTTGGTTTCTTTGCTTATTAAATCTATAAGCTTGGTCTTGAAAATTTTTTAAAATAAGCCAGGAGAAAGTAGATTTGTTTGTCTTTTTTTTTCAAACATGTAACAGTTAGATGTATTCCCACTTTGCACACTGGGTAAGGTTGTACTTCCCTCAAGGTCAAACTTCAGTATTTCCTCTTTTATGAAGCTTTCCATGTAACTCCTCTACTAGGGCTCAACCAAGCAAATTGAGTCATCATATGTATTCTTAGAGTATTTTGTTGTGTATTTCAGTTATTCTTACTACGTTAGATTAATATAATAACCCAAAGCATTATTTGTCTGCACTGGCTATGTGTTAGGTACTTAATATACATGATCTCATTTACTTCTCAAAACATCCTTGTGAGGTGGGTATTGTTAATGTTTTACATATGAGGAAACTGAACCTGAGAGGAAAATAAACTCCAAGGTCACTCTGCTAGCAGATTGAACTCAGTTATGTCTGATTCTAAAGCCTGTACTTCTCAAACTACAACATGATGCTAGTTGTTCATGGGTCTGTTCCCCTAATCAGACTATAGCTGCTAGGTTTAGGGAGTTGAAGACCGTATTATATCCAGGATTGACTTTTCCTTGTTTGAGTATTTGTGCATGGGTCCATCTTGTCAGCAGGTTAGATATATAATAATTGACTGTTTCTTGAGATGCTTTTGGTATAGTCTCATAGGCTTTAGTTTTGGACATGAACTTTCCTAGTTGCAGTTAGAGTTGTGAGCTGGGTATAGGCCTGGAAAGTGGCAGGCTGGGTAATGGCATTGGTCTCTACTACCTAATGGGTTGCTATAGTCACTTTATAGTTTCATTTTCTGTTCTGCCAACATTGTTCTTTATAAAATAGTTTTTCTTTCTTTTCTTTCTCTTTCTCTTCATCTTTCTCCTCCTCTTCCCTCTCCCTCCATAAAAAATTATTAGCTTGAGTATTTTTATAACAACAACAGTTTATCATCTAACATTTTCTTGATCACTCGAGCAAGCATGGTGTGATTCATAGGTTCTAAACCCACCATCCTTCAATTACACTTTCTGCAAGATCCTCTTCAGCCTCTGGACATAACTGGAAAAATTCATCATTATTTTGATTTGTAGTTAAAAATTTGGTAAGAACCTTTATTTTTTTCAATTCCCTTAAGATTGTGATCCAACATTTTGAAACTTTTGTACCCTTTGGCTGAAGAGGTATCTATTTCAAAAATTTAACTCATCAGGGCCGGCCCGGTGGCGCACTGGATAGTGCGCCGCTTGGGAAGCGCGGCGGTGCTCCCGCGCGAGGGTTCGGATCCCACATACAGACCGGTTCCCGCTCACTGGCTGAGCGAGGCGCGGGAGCAACACCGAGGGTTGCGATCCCGTTGCCGGTCCCCAGTCCGGTACGGGGGCAACACTGAGGGTTGCGATCCGTTGCCGGACACGGAAAAAGACAAAAAGACAAAAAAAAAAAAAATTTAACTCATCAAATGTGGGGCTCCTGACACTTTATAGCAGCCATTTTGGCATCTTTGTGTTTGATAAGTGCTACTCCTGGATCATTTTCATGGAATATGCATCTAGGCTTCAAATACTTCCTTCCTTAATGTGTTCAAAATATTCTGAAAATAACTGTAGGCCAGATTCATTCATTCAGTTCACTTGACAAATATTCATCAACTTCTTACTATGAACCAGGTAGTATTCTAGGTGTTGGGGATACAATAATGAATAAAAGAGACAAAAACCTCTGCCCTCATGTAGCTTACATTTTAGTGGGGAGTGGGAGGAGATAGACAATAAAATAGAAACATGCATCTTGTCTTAAAAGAACACCAAGGAGGCCAGTGGATGGATCAGAGTGAGTGGGGGGAAGAGTAATAGAAGATGAAGTCAGAGAGGGAACACGAGGTCAAACTGTATAAGGCTTAGGCATTAAGTAAAATGAGAGTAGGAGAGACATTTTCTGACTTATTAACAGGACCACTCTAGCTGTTTTGCTGAGAATAGTTGATAGGGATACAAGGGCAGAGACAGAGAGACCACTTAAGAGGCTATTATAATAGCCCAGTGAGAGATGAGGTAACTTGGACCAAGGTAATAGAAAGTGGCAATGGTGAGAGCCTTCCCCAAGCCTGGGAAAATACATTTGGAGGTATTGGGGTGCCTCTCTTGGACCATCTGGGTTTTATGGAGGCCTCTGTTTTGTCCTGTGGACCAGCCCTTAACAAGGTGAGATACCATCTTCTTCGATCACTTGCTATTACCGTACAGTATAGGGTGTTAGTGTGGCTTGCAAGTGTTATGTATGGCACACACACTTGATGCAGCATCGACTAGACCAACAGGTTGTTTTGTAAGAAGTCCTGTCCAAAATGTTAAAGACAAGAGGAATGGGTGGGAATTTTAGAAGTGACCTCAACCTTTATTTCTGATAGGTACTCAACAATGGATGATATTCACATGTAGGACATAGTTCTCTGGGATGTGACCTGAATTAGTTTTGGGGGCATGTGCAGTTTCTCATGCACTAGATTTAATTTCATCTCTATCTCATACTAAAGAAAGCTATATTGGGATGCAAGTGAGTGAGAGTGTTATTATTATAGGGATAACTCTGAATCCATTCTAATTTATTAAAACAAATTTATTTTCAAAGACAAACCATTCTCAAACTTTAGATCTTTCTTATTTGTGAGAAAGGGCTTTTAACCCAACTCACAAATGAAAAAAAATTAATGTAACAGGTGAAAATTTCATGTAGCTCAAATAAAATATTATTGGAACCCAGCCATGCTCATCTGTTTATGTATTGTACATGGTTGCTTTCACACTACAAGGCAGAATTGAGTAGTTGTGACAAAGTCCATATGGCCCAGAAATCCTGAATTGTTTATCTGGCCTTTTATTGAAAACGTTTGCTGACTTCTGATTTAGATGTAGTAACCAAATTATTATTAGAGTATTTAGTTTAGATACAATCAGCAATATTTGTGTACTTCCCATAATAGCATACATTATATTGAAGGCTTTATGAAGAGAAACCAGGAAAAAAAAAATTCAAAACACAGTTCTTGGGCCGGCCCGGTGGCGCACTGCTACAGTGTGCCGCTTGGGAGTGCAGCGGCGCTCCTGCCGAGGGTTCGGATCCCACATACAGACCGGTTCCCGCTCACTGGCTGAGCGAGGTGTGGGAGCAACACCGAGGGTTGCGATCCCGTTGCCGGTCCCGGTCTGGTACGGGCGCGACACTGAGGGTTGCAATCCGTTGCTGGACACGAAAAAAGACAAAAAAAAAAAAAAGGAAAAAAAACCAAAAAACAAAAAACACAGTTCTTGCTTCAGTGCTTATAATCTAGTTAGAAAAAATTATATACCCAAGAAATGTCTTATGAACATTTCAGAGCAGCATACTGATTAAGATTAGGACAAACTAACCTCATGTTGAGATGCATATGCAGTTAGATGGGATTAGTCAGACATGGTCCCTGAAAGAATTGACTTGTGTCTGTTTTTAAGGTAATAATAGCCAATAGATGCTCAGTAAGTCACTGTTAATTAAAAAGGTAGTGGATGGTTATTTCTGGTTAGGAGTGAGGAGTGTGTCCATTTGGGAGTGAGAATGTCAGGTATGTCAGGTGTGCAGGCCACCAGAATGTGAGCCATGTGAAGACCCTACACATGTCTCTGTTCCTGGCTCTGCCCCCCTTACCAAGGGCAGCTGTTTCTTTCCACTCATATCATGTTGATGTATTTAGATTGTCAAAGTAGTGACATTTTATGAAACTTTATCCTGGTTTTTTCTTTTTTTCCACTCAAAAAAAGTTACTGAATTTTTTAGTATTGTTATTGTTGAGTAAATGATTTCTCCAGAACTTGGATTATTTACATGATCTTAGCCTGCTTAGTGATTTTATTTCATTTTTAGGATTTGAAAGATGAAAAGAAAAAGGCAAAAATGGCAGCAGCTAGGGCAGTTCTTGAAAAGTGTACGATGATGCTTCTCACAGCTTCAAAGGTAGGAAGATTTTTGTCTTACTGTATGGTAAATTATTAGAAAATCTGATTAAATGCATCTGATTTATGTTTTACCTTTTAAGAAAGATCAACGTAATAACTTAGTACATAGTCCTGAATAGTCAAATTCTGGAATTATTTATAAGAATGATAACTTTCTTCTCCAACTCCGAACAGTAATTAATCCACGAGTCAGTTTTTTTTTTTTCCTTTTTTGTCTTTTTTCGTGTCCGGCAACGGATCGCAACCCTCAGTGTCACGCCCGTACCGGACCGGGACTGGCAACGGTATCGCAACCCTCGGTGTTGCTCCCGCACCTCGCTCAGTCAGTGAGCGGGAACCGGTCTGTATGTGGGATCCGAACCCTCGGCGGGAGCGCCACCACGCTCCCAAGCGGCGCACTGTAGCAGTGCGTCACCAGGCCGGCCCCTAAAATAGTTTTAATCACAATGAAGAGATAGGTTTTTTCCCTGAAAAAACTTTTTTTTTTTTTTTTTTAAAAGATGACCGGTAAGGGGATCTTAACCCTTGACTTGGTGTTGTCAGCACCACGCTCTCCCAAGTGAGCAAACCGGCCATCCCTATATAGGATCCGAACCCGTGGTCTTGGTGTTATCAGCACTACACTCTCCCGAGTGAGCCACGGGCCAGCCCCCCGAAAAAACTTCTAAGTAAACTTATTATTGAAGTACAAAGGTGTAGTTTTGCACTCTGTGTTTTTCACTGAACCTTGCTATCGCTTTCTACTCATCCTGCTTCCACTTTAGTGAGGAGAAGCAGCTGGGTGAGCCAGGGACCCAGGAGAGTTTGGTAAAGAACCATTTTTCTTAGCATGACCTGTTCTCTGTAAGATTTTGTGTGTTATGATGTGGGTCAACTATTAAAAAATTTCAATTGTTTTAAAGACATGTCTCAGGCATCCCCACTGCGAATCAGCCCATAAAAACAAAGAAGGAGTATTTGACCGAATGAAGGTGGCATTGGATAAGGTCATTGAAATTGTGACAGACTGTAAACCAAATGGAGAGACTGACATTTCATCTATCAGTATTTTTACTGGAGTTAAGGAATTCAAGGTAAGAATAAAGAGAATATGTTTCGATTTTTCCTTCCCAATTTAAAAGAGCGTCATTATTTATGGTATCACCAAGCTGGGGACTCTGGAAGGGCTCCACGAAGCTGTGGTTGAGGCTGTAGTAGCACGAGCATAGCCAGTAGGCCTCAGTCTGCCCTCGGATTGCACCCCTCCCACACCCTCAGTGCCTGCAGACCCCTCCACTTGGGCTTGCTTCTCCTGATCTGGGGTCTGGCTGCCTTGATACTCAGCCTTCACGCAACCCCTCTGCTCTCTCTCTTCCCTCTGGTCACATGGTGTCTCTGCACTTTGACTTCTAAATGTGTGAAGATCTAAGTAGGGACACAGGGCGAAAGAAAGTTATAGAAAGAACATTTCTTTTTAGGGGCCATTCTCTTAATTAATACCTTGTTTAATTGCTTTTAGATGGATATAATTATACCCATTTTTTTGTGGAGGAAAGCTAATTAGTGGTGGAACCCTTGTTCAGACCCAGGACTATCTGATTCCACGTCCGTGACCTTTCAACTCACACCTCTGGGTTTATTTATGTGATGCCAGTCCTACCCCTAAGTCTCTTCCTGAGTGGAAAGAAGCTGCAAGGACCACCCATTCTCTTAGAAATGTTATTGCTGGAGGGGATCATGGAGATTATTTTTCTATAAATGCTGAGGGAGGACATGTGTTGTCAAAGGTCAAAAGATAATTAGGGAAGCAAGTTGGGTTGGAACCAGATCTTCTGGTCCAGATGAAGTAGGAGCAGTGTGCTACTTGGGGCTGCTGCTGATCCTTTCGTGATCAGGTGTTCTAGAGGACAGTGCTATTATAAATAGGCTTGGTCTCACTGCCAGTGCTTTTCTTTTTAGCGTCTTACTTTTTTTCTGATGGACAGTATAATCTGTAGAGGGAACCTGGATACTTTACTCTATTTGGTACTGTGTATATGGCCAGATCTTATGAAACCATATAAATGAATGTCCTTCCAAAAAACCCACAAAACTCTACTACTTAGTTGCTGTCTAAAACACATATATCTGTTATAACCACAAAGAAATGATAAATGTTTAGGTGATAGATATGCTAACTGTTCTGATTGAATCATTATACAATATATGCATGTATTGAAACAACAAGCTGTACCCCATAAAAATGTACAATGAAGAGATAAATTAATTGAGAATGAAAAAATCCCACCTTTAAGCATATTAATACTGCTTTTTAATATTAATATTAAAAAATTTAATTTAATAATGATATTAATACTGATTTTTTCATAACATGTTTAAAAAAAAAACATGTATGTGTTCTCCCCAAAGGGAAAGTCAAAAACGTAACATAAATGGTGTAAGGTCAACATGTCTGAGTTTTATGTTTTAATTATGTTTAAATTCTCAATTTCTCAGATCCTCATTATCAGTTCCATACCTTGCTATTATCCATGTTTTTTTCTAGCGTAAAAAAACGCTTCTGTCTGCCTAGGATGGAGTGATTACTGGACACAATTTGGGCCAAGAGGAGAAGGGGAAGCAAGGACTGCCCTATGGCCTCTTGACCTTGCCAAACTTTGGTATTTTCATGACTTATGTTAAAATAGGATATATCTAAGGATTAACTTGAAATAATATTTGTGAAGGGATTTTAAAGTGCTAAACAAATGTAAGCTGTCCTGATCATCATATTCATTGTGACCACAGTCTTAATCATAACTGCTTATTGCCCCTTGGCCCAAGTTGTACCTGTGACATATCTCATGGGCTAGAGGTGAATAAGGTTGACGTGGTGTAGTGAACCTTAGGAAGCTGAGAGAGAGAAAGATCGTACAAGTGAGCATGTGTTCTTCACACGTTCAAGGAGCTGTCACGCAACTGGGCTGAAGTGAAAGGTTGCTTGGGGCTCAGGGGTGAGAAAGACTGTTAGAGAGGTATATAAAGACAACACTATACAGGACTTTGTGCTATACCATAGACGTTTGGGCTTGATTCTGTAGAGGGTGAGGAGCTGATTCTCTGGAAGTGGCATTATCAGACGGTTTACATATTAGGACAGGTATACAGTCCACCTGGTAGGGGATATTTAGTCAGTGAGGTGCTGTTGGAGACATAAAACAAAATATAGGGTGACCAATTAGGTAACTAGGAGAGTTTTTGCTGAAGTAAGGAAGGAAAAATTGATGCCTTTCCCAGTCCCTCTCACAGCCCACACCTTCCACACCCAACCCCCTGGGCTCAGCACAAATTTGGGTGCAACATATCTTCCAGGACTTTGCCTAGGCATTTTTTCAGATGCAAATCCTTTACCTGGAGGCTGGTTTATTTTTCCTACCAGTTGCTACATGATGATGCTCTTCCTGTCTTAGTATTTACTGATCACATAGGAATGTCACTGTATTAGCAACTCTGGGAATGAAGCTTTGCATGAGCATTGATGGCTCTTGAATTATGTGTCCTTCTGGGTTGGCGGAGAATACTTTATCATTGGAGGCTTTATTTTCCCTCAGCCTCGGAAAGAAATCGCTAGCATTTTCCTGGGCACTGTTAGAAATTATTGTCCATTTTGGTTAGGTGGGAATATTCACTCACGTGGATGTATATCTTTTTTGTTCTCAGATGAATCTTGAAGCTCTTCGGGAGAATCTTTATTTTCAGTCCAAAGAGAACCTTTCTGTGACATTGGAAGCCATCTTGGAGCGTACAGAGGACTTTACTGATTCTGCCTACACCAGCCATGAGCACAGGGAACGCATCTTGGAGCTGTCAACTCAGACGAGAATGGAGCTGCAGCAGTTAATTTCTGTGTGGATTCAAGCTGTAAGAACTTTTTCATCATAGTAAATCTTATATAATAGCTTTTCCCTAAAGTTTTGAGAGATGTGGAAGCGAACATAATCACCAGGAGTATAAATTTTGTCTAGAATGGGACAAGGATGTCTCATCCCTTTTCTCCCTCCTAGTTGGCCAAAATATCCTTCCCATCCAGCACTCACACTATTTGTTATTTCCAGGCCTGTTGTTTCTCATCCTGGCCAGTCTGGATTCTGTGCCACTGTCACCATCACTAGTGTACCCTGTTGTCCCCACTCATCCACCAAACTCACCTCTGGAAAATTCCTCCCCAAAATGCTTCTTCAGAGTGAAGAGCAGAGAAGTAGACCCCTACCTAGAGGTTCTTGGGACCTGAGTTTTACTGCCGGAGCCATTCAGATGTGCACAGTTCTTAACTCTGAGGACAGCTGATTTGCAGATACAACGCTTTAGAAAACTTTTTTTTTTTTGTCTTTTGTCTTTTTCCGTGTCCGGCAACGGATCGCAACCCTCAGTGTTGCCCCCGTACCGGACCGGGACCGGCAACGGGATCGCAACCCTCGGTGTCGCTCCCGCGCCTTGCTCAGCCAGTGAGCGGGAACCGGTCTGTATGTGGGATCCGAACCCTCGGGCGGGAGCGCCGCCGCGCTTCCCAAGCAGCGCACTTATCCAGTGCACCACCGGGCTGGCCCTTTAGAAAACTTATTGAGGTCTAGATGCAATGAAGACAAGGGTAGATCCAGCTGGCAGGTAAAAGAATTTTCACCGTTGAACAGATTCCTGGTCTAAAATTGTTGGGCAGCTGCTTAATAAGCATTAAAAAGGCTGCTAATAAGTTTTAAACAGGGGAGGTTATTTGGACAAGAGTGATAAAGACTGACAGATGCAGGACAACATAGAAAGTGTGTACACAGTCTCCTATAGCAGGTGGATTACAAAACAGAGACAGAGGCCTGAGACATGTTTCTGGCACTTAATAAATAAAGTCTAATTTATTTATTTCTTAGACTTAGGAATGTAAAAAGCATATTTCACATGGTTTATAACATACAGCAGGGGTAGAACTAATCTGGAAGTCATGAACAAAAGCTTTGGCAGTAAGAATGAAGAAGGAGGAATGTGGCTGAGACTGTGCAGAGAGAAGCAGCAGTTTACTTCCTTGTAAATAGATTGATTTATGAATGAAGATTTCTTGGATATATTTTTGGCATCACAACAGTGCAAATGCTCACATTAATAGGGAATCTTGCTCTAGAGTAGAGTAGTGTAAGAGATTGGAGCAATATTTTGTGTTTAGTTTGAATTATCTTCATGATAGCTAAACTGAAGTGTTGATCGCTTCAGTGTTAAATTTTAAGGCCAACATTCAATATAAAACATTTTTTGTGGGCCGACCCCATTGCTCACTCGGGAGAGTGTGGTGCTGGGAGCGCAGCGGCGCTCCTGCCACGGGTTCGGATCCTATATAGGGATGGCCGGTGCACTCACTGGCTGAGCGCGGTGCGGGCGACACCAAGCCAAGGGTTGCAATCCCCTTACCAGTCCCCCCCAAAAAACAAAAACAAACAAAAAAACATTTCTTGTGATGAAATGCTCTGTGCTGGGAATCTGATTCTATCAAAACTTAAATTTGCAATTAAGCACCTTTCACATATTTTACAAGCACTCAGATCTCTGATTCAGCATGCTGGGTGTATTTTTCATTCATTCATTTTTTTTTTTCAGCAGTTGTTATTGAGTGCCTTTTATTTGCCAGGCACCAGAAATCTAAAGATGAATAAGATAAAATCTGCCTGCAAGAATTTTACAACATAGAAAAATGTGGGAAGGGTGAGACAAGTACAAAGAGCTTTGCAAGTGTCCTAAAAGAAGGTATAGACCACGTATTGAGAGAGTGTGTAGGAGGATGAATTTATTATTAGGGGGAGGAATCAAGAAGCTTCATGAAGGTATTGACGTTAAACTTTGATATACTCACTCAAAGAATTGAACACCTAACTACCTGCCATCTGCTGTGCCAGAAACTGTGGATTCATTGGTGAGCAAGATAAACACGATCCTAGCCTTCATGAAGTTTATACAGGCCTAATAGAGAAGATAGCCTTTAAACCAGAAAAATCAATAAATAGGTAATTGCAAACTGGGCTTATTACTGAGAGAAAAGATTAGAGTGGGTAAGAAGAGGGCATAATTTAGATTGGTTGATTTGAAAAGGACTTTCTGAGAAAGAGACATTTATGTAAGTTCTTAAAGATGAATAGGATTTTAATTTTTAAGTGGATTAAGAGTGAAGGGACAAAAATTCCAGGCAGAAAATAAAAGAGATTAGTCTTAGACATGATGAATTTATTAAAGAAAATTAGGTTTTAAAAATTCACCTGTTTTATGGTTAGTGTGGAAAAATATAACTAAATAACTAAAATTCTATTTTTTACTCTAAATTGAAGCAGGTAAATTTTTAAAATCAGCTTTTCTTATAGTTCACAGAATGATATTAATATTTGTTATGATTTATAGTTCATATAAAATTGGAACTAACAATTTAAAAAGATGCAGTAATACTATATTTATACTTTTAAAAATTTTTAGCAAAGCAAGAAAACAAAAAGCATTGCTGAAGAACTGGAGCTCACTATTTTGAAAATCAGTCACAGTCTCAATGAACTTAAGAAAGAAGTAAGTATAGTTTGAAATTTAGGCTCTTGTAATTCTTTGCTAATGTTGTATGGTATGTGTGAAATGCATTAGTATTATCATGTCCCTGTGCCTAGAAAGTGGTTTTAAAAGTTTTCCTTTGACATAGTTATTTTGAAGGCATCATTTTATTAGTGCCATCATCCTCAAAGCTTATACACGAATGTTCATAGCAACTTAATTCATAATAGCCAAAAACTGGAAACAATTTAGATTGCCCTCAGTGGGGAATTGATAAGTGAATTTTGGTATGACTCTACCAATATTGATATATGCAACGGTTTGGATGAATCACTGACACATTATACCAAATGAAAGCCAAATGAAAGCCAGGCACAAAAGAGTATATATATGTGATTCCATTTAGAAAAAATTCTAGAAAAGGCAAAACTAATTAATAATGTCAGAAATTAGATCAGTGGCTGGGCCGGCCCAGTGGCGCACTGGAGAGTGCGCCGCTTGGGAGCGTGGTGGCGCTCCCGCCGAGGGTTCGGATCCCATGTGCAGACCGGTTCCCGCTCACTGGCTGAGCGTGGTGCGGGCGCAACACCGAGGGTTGCGATCCCGTTGCTGGTCCCCGGTACAGGCACGACACCGCGGGTTGCGATCCTGTTACCGGTCAGTAAAAAAAAAAAAGACAAAAAAAAAAAAAGAAATTAGATCAGTGGCTGCGTGGGATCATAAATTCATATATTTACTGTAAGTTGAATATCCCTTATCCAAAATGCTTGGGACCAGAAGTGTTTTGGGTTTTGGATTTTTTCAGATTTTGTAATATTTACAGAATACCAGTTGAGCATCCCTAGTCTGAAAGTCTGAAATCCAAAATGAGCATTTCCTTTGAGCATCATGTCAGTGCTCAAAAACTTTGGATTTTGGAGCTTTTTGGATTAGGGATGCTCAACCTGTACAAAGGGGTGTGGGAGGACTTTTTGGGGGTAATGGTAATGTTCAAAATATTGATTATGGTAGTGATTACATTTAAAGGTTTCTTAGAACTCATCAAATTGTATCTTTAAAATGGGTACATTTTGTTATATATCAATTATTCTTCACTGAAGTTGATTTCTAAAAATATTCTTTTGGTTGTGAAGATTCCCTGTTTCATGAATGAAAACTTGGTCATCACATGACTTATTTGGCCACTCTCAGGTAATTGAAAATTCTATGGTCACTTTAAGTCCAGGGTTCACAAACTAGGACTGGGTTGTCTGTTTTTGTAAGTAGAGTTTTTTGGGACACCATCCTGCCCATTTGTGTACATGTTGTCTACTCTTTTCTCACTACTACAGCAGAGCCGGGTAGTTGTAATAGAGCCTGGGTGGCTTGAAAAGCTCTAAATATTTACCATCTGGCCCTTTACCAATCCTGCTTTAAGTCATAATATACAACCTTGGTTCAAAAATATATTTGGGTTTACTCTAATATATTAATCTTTATTTCAATCTTCATTTAGTTAGAGGACTTCTCCCCTGTTCCCCACTCCCACAGCCCCACTTCAAGCTTTTGGGGAAGATGTGGTCTCTTCTCTCTTTGTCACTCCCTTTATCTTCCATTATGTAGCTGCTGTTCTGTGCTGTTACCAGGTTGTGGCACAGAGAAGAGGAAGAAGAGAGGAAGTTGAGAGGCGGAAAGTTCTTAGTGATTGATTCCCTTAGAAGAGGGCTTTGGGCTCGATACACACACAGTTAGAGCCGACTTTCTCTCTCTGGGATACTTTAGTTTGTTTTTCAGAAGCTCTCGTGTTCTGCCCCCACCAACTACAACTGCCATGTCATGTTGCTCCCTCCACTCTGAGGGGTGCCTGGAGGTGGGACTCTTAGTGAGTGTGCATCAGCTCTCCAAACTTATCCTCGCCTCTCCCTTATCTCTAATTTCTTAATTCTTTTACTAGCACCACACTCTCCCAAGTGAGCTAACTGTCCAGCCCCTTGAAAATGTCTTAATTCTTTTACATTGTTGAAATGGGTCAAGGGCTCAAGAGAATGAAATTGGTTTTTGGGTATTTCTAAATTATATACATGATCATCTGTAAAGGTATTTATACCTTTACTGAGACCTCCATTTAAACATCCAGTTAAATATAGAAGGACATGGTTTTCTATGATCTAAAAAAACTCCTACCCATTTTATTCCAGGTTGTTCAAGTTAATTATTGTAAAAATCCTGACTCTCAGTAGAGCCCCAAATCCTTTGGTGATAGACTTCCTCAGGCTTCATTTTCCTTACCTCTTTAATTAGTATAACCACATTAACCTTGAAGAATTCTTATAAGGATTAAGGGGGATAATGCATATAAAGCTGCTGTCAGGACATTGCACAGAGCAGGAACTTTGTGTGTGTTCTTCCTCCCTTGTTAATGTATTGTTTCCAGAACTGTAGAAAGAGTTACGTGACCTTTGGCAAGTCACTTGATCTCTGTGGACCTGTTTCACAGTCTGTGAAATAAAGGGCTTCCATTAGATATTCTCTGAGGCCCTGTTGGTTAAACAAAATCTTTTAAAATTCTTATGTGGCATTTACTTTCCAAAGGAAAGTGGATTTTAATGCCTTTGTTTTTGACTGTAATTATTCTCCCTGGATTGCATGAATGCCGACTGTCCTATTGTTAATTTAGTAGAAAGTCCTGTAATTTGAGTTGACATTGGATTACTTCCAGGAAAAGAGAAATCATTCAAATAGGCTTAAAGTCAGATTTTTCCCAAGAGCAGTGTTATTAAAAATTATCTCTTTCTGGACAACCCCAAAATAACCTGTCTCATCATCAAAAGAAAAAAAAATGGCAGGATAAGAAGAAAAGATTTGGAGTTAGTAGTGTCCAAAGATATACAGTGAGAATGAGCCCTACCTAAAATCCATTCTGTCCAAAGTCAAATAAAACCTCGGGGTGTTTGTTCCCTTTTATCTGTTGTTTCTCCTGGGACCTAATTTGTTCATAGAGTTAGAGAGTAAAGTTCTGGATAGCAACTACAGATAGACTGTAACCCCCCTGAGGGCAGGGACTGTGTCCTACTTGTCATGTATGTCCAGCATCTAGTATAGTGTCCGCCATGATGTAGGTATTTAATAAAATTTTATTGAATACCTAACTGAATGAATCTCTCATTGATATTTTTTCAAAAATATATTAAAAAACATTAATGATCGTTAACTGCCATTTGCCTTTCCTCCTTAGTACTCTGAATACTGTATTCTTTTTATTTATTTTTTAATTTATTTTTAGTTCTTTTTTTTTTGAGACCAGTGAGCACCGGCCATCCCTATATAGGATCCGAACCCGTGGCGGGAGCACTCCCGCGCTCCCATCGCCGCACTCTCCCGAGTGCTCCACGGGCTCGGCCCGGAATACCGTATTCTTAATAGTTTCATTCCTCACCAACTTTAAGAGTAGCAGAAGCATTTTTTAACTAAGAGAAGCTATGTGGGAAAGAGCTGGTTGATAATAGAATGAAAAAGGGACGAGGCTACTGAGCCACTGGATGGCCAGTTGATCTTTTGCAAACAGCATTACTGCTGGCACCACAGGATTCAGAGATGAGCAAGATATATAACTCCTGCCCTTGGGAGAACTTGTAAGCTCCCCAGTGCTACACAACTTCTGCAATTACCACAGGGAACTTTATACTTCCCCTCCAGTGGATCAAGTGGGACGGCTTTGAAGTTTCTAGTCTTTAGATTTTCAAGTACTTATGAGGTTCTTGGTCACAAAACCTTATTATTTCTTTTCTTTTCTTCATCACCTTTCACCCCCCCCATCTGCAGCTTCACAGTACAGCAACACAGCTGGCAGCAGATCTATTAAAATACCATGCTGATCATGTAGTTCTAAAAGCATTAAAACTTACTGGAGTAGAAGGAAATTTAGAAGCTTTGGCTGAATATGCCTGTAAACTCTCTGAACAGAAAGAGCAGCTTGTCGAGGTGAGTAATAGGTTTGCTTGCAAAAGAAATTATAGTTTAATGATTGCTGTACTATCATGAGGGAATATTAACACGAATACAGTTTTTGGTTAACTTATCTGAGCATTTTTCCTTTCTCCTTTGGAATCTTAAAGGTATAGTGTATGTCTGTTATAAAAAGTCTTATAACAGACTTTTTACAATAGCCTGGCCTCTAAAACAAAAACAAAAAAATGCTAGAATCCACAAATGCACCTCATAATCTTCTTTTCCTTATTGTCTCAGAGAAATTAGACCTTGGAGCAGAGCAGTGGAGGTATGTTGTAAGACCTTGTTTCTGTTCGAATCTGTCAGGGTCTTAGCAGGAAAGGGATGGCACTCTTGAATTAGGACATTTTGAAGAGGGTTTAATAAAGGAACTATTAACACTTGCATAGACAGAGTGCAGGGAGACCCTAAGTGAGAGTGCAGTAATTGGGGCTAGTGATAGCAGAGCTGGTAGGCCCACACTAGCAGGGGAGGAAGAACCTGGAAGGCTTTCAGAAAACTGCCTTGAGAGGTTGTGATTTTAGGGCTAGGCACATAGACAGTCCAAGGTGACCCTGCATGGAAGGAACATGGGAGTAAAGGCCCTTCCTCACTTCATCCCTGTTCATGTATTGCTGGAGCTTCCCATGGGCCACATGCAGCTGTAGACAATGCAGGTCAGTCTCCCACGGCAAAAAGCAGATTCAAGAAGGGAGGAGAATAGAGAAGGAGGGACAACGAGAAGACAACCAGTACACTCTTCCTACTCTAAACCTCTGCTGTTCTGCTTCTATCCAGTTATGTGTTATTGGTGGCTTCACCTGCCACTTTTGTTATAATTCCAGTGTGGCTTATTAATTGATATTCTAAGCCTTCTACCTATTGAAAATGTCAGACATCTGCTTGTAAAAAAACCCCAAAACCAAAAATGAAAAAACCAAAAAAAAAAAAAAAAAAAAAATACCTTGTGTGTGTGAGGTATGTCTTAGCCAACAGGTATGCAAATGTACAGATATGAATCATCTAGTTGTCTTCACATTATCTAATATACCCTGCTCACCAAATCTCAAAGACTGATGGTTAGAAGGAACCTTTAGACTAACCAGACTAGCTTCCTCTCCTTTACATGCTTACATAGCAGCCTGAAAACTTCTAGGGAACCTTCTTAAGATGACTGTAGATACATCTCCTTTACTTAATAGATTTGATGCTGTTATGTTTATAAATCAAATATTATGACTGCAGAGAAACTTGCTGATTTTAGGAATCCTGCAGCAAATCTTAACAGTGAAAAAAATGTTCTAATTTACTGTTTTAAGCCTGAAAATTATCAATAATTTTCTATGATATAGGCTCTCTACTCACCATACTAGTCTGCCTCATCCAGTGTTATCTCCAATTAAAGGTGTGCTTACTTAATTGATCATGAGGCTAAGTATTCTTTGTTGGCAGAAACAATGTGTAGCTTGTAGTAACTTTGATATAGTTTAGCTGTGAGACCATGGGCAAGTCACTTCTCTGAGCCAAATTTCTTCATACATAAAATGTGTGGGCACTACTAGATCTTTCTGAAGATTCCTTCTGGTTCTAAAATTCTGTGACTATCTTGCCATGATCAGATAGGAAGTAGAAACCATATGCTATACCTTTATTTGTTCTGCTTTGTTCCTAGAGAATCTGTTAGTGACCAATATAGTATTACAATAATCTTCTCAGTAATGCACAAATTTACTTTTATAGGGTTTAGTGAATTTTATTTGTAAAATTTAATTTTTTAAAAAATATAGTAAAATCATATTATGTATTGTGAAGGATGACAATGTGAAAGTTAACTGTAGACATGTTTTCTCGTAGACCTGTCGATTGTTGCGACATGTATCTGGGACAGAACCTCTTGAAATAACCTGTATACATGCAGAGGAGACATTTCAGGTGACTGGCCAACAGGTATGATAACAGCAGATTGTTCCTTCTATATTATGTCATGTCTGAATGTCATACCAAATCTTATGGAAGGAACTTATAAATGGTTCTGCATAACTGGAGGTCAAACCTACTGAGAGAAAGAAAAATAATGGTATTTTTGCTGGTAGTGTTCTGGAACATGGCTGACATTCCATTGGATTATCTGGTCATCTGCCAATGGAGATTGACCCATTTAACTGATGCCCTGGTTTGTATCTATTTTCTCCCTCCAGTGGCTGACCGGTACAGGGATAGTTTGTATCTATTTTAAATGAAGCTGTTTACAATACAGGTTGTTATAACACATTTAGAAAGTAAGTTATCATTATGTAACAAGTCATAAAAATATTCACATGTTTAAAACTAATAACTGCTGAGAACATAAGAAGATTAAAAACCAAAACAAAATGATTTTTGTTACAACATTACTTTTAATAAGATTCAGTTGGAAGCAAAGTAACTATCTTAAATTAGGGAAGTAATACCTTAAGATGTTAAAATAGTGATTATGATGGGCTGGCCAGTTAGCTCAGTTGGTTAGTTGAGTGCTGATAACACCAAGGTCTAGGGTTTGATCCCTGTCCTAGCCTACTGCTTAAAAAAAAAAACAAAACTTTTTTTTTTTGTGACCGGGAAGGGGATTGCAACCCTTGGCTTGGTGTCACCTGCACTGCGCTCAGCCAGTGAGCGCACTAGCCATTCCTATATAGGATCCGAACCCACGGCAGGAGCGCTGCTGCACTCCCAGCGTTGCACTCACCCGAGTGTGCCACGGGGCCGGCCCAAAACTTTTTTTTTTTGTGACCGGGAAGGGGATTGCAACCCTTGGCTTGGTGTCACCTGCACTGCGCTCAGCCAGTGAGCGCACTAGCCATTCCTATATAGGATCCGAACCCACGGCAGGAGCGCTGCTGCACTCCCAGCGTTGCACTCACCCGAGTGTGCCACGGGGCCGGCCCAAAACTTTTTTTTTTAATAACCAGAACTAGTAACATTTAAAAATGTTTAGTTAAGATGTTAAGTGGAAAAAGTGGGATACAGATTTGTGTATATACTAGAATGGCTACTATATAAAATGTATATACATTTGAGAATAACTTTATGGGAATATGCAGACATGAAAGTTCTGTTTGTTTGAAAGGACTGTGAGTTTACAAAAATTTTCTATAGTATTACTTTATAGTTTTTGATTATTTTGTTTTTATCTTTATAATTTTCAAAAGTCTTTATAAAACTGATATCCTATTTAATACTGTCCCTGTAAAATTAACCTAAGAAAAAAGGGAAGGACAGCCCTTCATTTCTTTTTTGAAGTCCAAGCTCTAAAATACACTTTTCCAGGTATTCTAATTTCATTTATTATGGTCAGCTGTAATATTCATTTATTATTGCTCCTAAATTGCAATATTGGATGATAGATGTTGAGCCTCTGGATCTTTGCTTTATAGCTGATAACAGCAAAAGTGACCTAGAAACAATGATGGTGTGTGCCCTCTAGCAGAGTCATGGTGGATGTTGGAGGGATGATCTCATGCTCCCCTGTGAACAACAGTGCCAGAGGCTTCTCATGGAAGCAAGAACTATATGAGTGAAGCTCTGCTAGATGGCCTAGATGAGGGATAATCTGCTGAACACTTTATTACAACCAGGGGATTTCTGTTTGTTGGGAGAAGCCAAGGCTTCAATATTTGCTTGTCCATGTGGGAGTCACCCTATTTGCCTTGGCTACAAATGTATTTCAATAGAACTGGAGGGTTTGACGCTCCTGCCATATACAATCAGCTCTTGCGCCTATTCTCAGGCCCTGCTCACTATCTGGTTGCAATTTTCGGCTTACTGTTTCTATTGCAGCAGAGGTATTAGGAATATCTGTATTTTCCTCCCCAGGATGGTGGTAGGGCCTGTCATTAATAACTTCTATAACTTGAGAAGCTTTTTCTGTTCCCATAGCTTCAGCTTTCATTCCTAGTGTTTGCCATCTGTCTCACAAAAGAATAATTTAAGGAAATAGAGCATGCCTGTGGGAAAATTTGTATTTATTTCTGGATATCTCTGCTCTAGCAATGTCATTTTTATATTTCCTTTAAGATGTTAGAATATATTCAGGGCACAGCTGAACAATTTATACAGTGTACAGTGCCCCTAGTTGAGAGGGCAGTAATGCTGAATCTAGCCTATAGTCCACTGGCTAGTTCGTGTGCCCACTTTCCCTGTAGAAGGGGAGTCTTGTTCTTCTCATAAAGCAGCTGTCTACTTGGTGAGCCCTGTTCCTGTGGGACTGTGCCCACCCCAGAGGGGCACCTAGTTCTGATCTTTCAAAGGACTAACCATATCAGCTAGCATGGCTCTCTAATCATATCAACCTTCTGCAGGCTCTCCGATGACTTCCTTTCTCCCTCAGAAGAAAATCCAGTCCTTACCATGTATATGTCTACATCACATGGCCACTGGAGACCTTCCTCTTGCTCATGTCAGTCCAGTCACTCTGGCTTACTTGCTGTTCCCTGAACACACCAGAAATGCTCCCACTGCATCTCAAACATCTTTCCCTAGATTTCCCTGCAGATCCCTCACCTTTTCAGTGACCACCTAACTTAAAATACTGTCAACACCTAAAACGCTTCATCCTCCTTACCCTTGTTTTTATACATATCATTTATCCCCTTCTAAAATATCTTATAATTTAATTATATATTTTTAATCATCTGTCTCCCTACATTATTGTGTGAGCTGCAGGAAGACAGGGACATTTATTTGCTTTATTCACAGCTGTTTCCCCAGAACCTGGAACATGGACACAGTGCCTAGCACATAGTAGGTGAATGACTAGCCATATGTTAGCCAAGTGCCTAGCACATAGTAGGTGAATGACTAGCCATATGTTAGCCATGTACATATGTGTGCGTGTGAATTATCCTATATAATGAATTCCATGGAACAGCAACAACACTCGTTAGTAATGCTAATGCATCTCTGTCACACTGTTATATATTAGTTTTCCTCATAGCACTTATAATTTATAATTATTTTAATTGCATGTTTGTTTATTGTTTTAAACCCCTAATAGAATATAAGCCTCAGAATGGAGGGTTTTCCCCTGCTTTTTCATCACCTCATCTGTAGCACCTAGCATGATCACATATTGGATGCTATAAGATATTAAAATTTGTTGATTGAGTGCTTGATATAATATGCTCAATTTGTGAACCTAGAAAATAGAGTCAATGCCTATTGTCCTGAACAGGAGGTGAAAAGTGGAAGGAAAAGAAGCTACTGTGTACTCCTAATTCCAAGGTTTTAGATCTTTCTTTGTGTGTTTTGTTTATTGGGCAATCAGAAAATTTTATCAGATTTTCTTTGGTATATTTTGAGGTGGGAGCTAAAGTGTAATTTCTATTGAATGTCAGGTCAGGAGGTGTATAAGGACTCAGCTCAGCTATCCACCTTCTGGCTGTACTCGTATTACAAACAGCATCCATCAAGTTTTTTGTGTTAGAGAGTGATTATTACGTGAAAGACAGAATATGAAAGTACTTTAAAAAGTTTATGAGAGGGCCGGCCCGGTGGCGCACTGGATAAGTGCGCCGCTTGGGAAGTGCGGCGGCACTCCCGCCCGAGGGTTCGGATCCCACATACGGACCGGTTCCTGCTCACTTGCTGAGCGAGGCGCGGGAGCAGCACCGAGGGTTGCAATCCTGTTGCCGGTCCCCGGTCTGGTACGGGGGCAACACTGAGGGTTGCGATCCGTTGCCGGACATGGAAAAAGACAAAAAACAAAAAAAAAAAAAAAAAGAATAATTATGATTTGTAACAACTAAAAAAAAAGATATTCTTTTTTGTTCATGAAATATCAGAGACACCCTCCCCTCCCCTTCTCTTGTGTGTTATGGCTG